>NC_143014.1:405610433-405765433 GCF_055824585.1 Amblyomma mixtum
ACAAATAGGATTAATAAAACAAAAGCGTAGCTCTCGTTTTACCTCACGCGAACAAACATAGCTGTTTGCATACAGCGCTGTAAAAAGGAGTACTGGTGTGCAGTCGCCCTGTGTTATTGGCGGAGCGAAGGGATGGCGACGTCAGTGCGGGCCGTGTTCGTGACTCGAAGGCATTCCAAAATCTCGAATGCCTTCGCGGAGCTCCATTGACTTGATAGTATGTCAGCCAAATGCCATTGAATAGTTCGTGCAGCTGCACAAGGCGACATCCGACTCGAATGACACTCGGTTGGAAGGTATTTGAAACGCCCGTGTAGCAGAGATATTGCTAATCTCAGGCTCGTGATGCTTTCTTAGATAACAGCATGCGATCAGACGCGAAAAGCAATTACATCTGCTATGACATATTTTGCAAGTATTTGCGAAAACAAACTAATTTTCACAATGTGCTGCAGCACCGATCGTCACTACCTGCAACACCCATCGTCACTATCATCATTTCCAAATAGCACCTCTTTTTGCCATGTGACAACGCAATGAAAGTGCCATTCGTTCATGGGGAGTGCGCTTCGTGAAAGTATCACTAAAGTTGCCGTGTGACAGGGGTATAAATCCCCCCACGCACGCGCACAAACACATTCAAACACGGAAAATGGTACGGTTTCAAAAATATCTTTGCCGTGTACGATCATACACGGTAAACCATTTTTGAAAAGTCACTAAATTGCGTTTGAAAACTATCAAAATGTAGCAGTTACAACTCAAACATGATGCCACTTCATTTTCAGAAATTATAACTTTTTATCGTCACGTGTATACAAGTACGCTGGACGAAGTTCCTACGGTAAACTCAGATTTCTGGATTTCCTGCAGCGCATACAGACCCCCCACCCCGGCGGCGCAACGTGTAGGCTCTCAGCCCTGATTTCTCTTCACTGCTGCCGAAAAAAAAAAATCGACTACACGTCTTTCCGGGTGGACGGTCGCTTTTAGATAATGGGACTCTGTCAGCTAGGGGGATAGGGGAAATGAACAATAACGCCCCTGCACACTGCTTTGTTTTCTTTCTCCACATGGACTCAACAAACGCACTCGCGCAAGGCCTCGCGTATTTGTGTGTGTGTAGCTATTTTCGTCTTGTTATATGTCCGCAGCTGTATCCATGAGCAGGCAGAGAAAAAAAAAGCTGCTGTGTTGGTACTATCATGTCAGCAGTTCGGATACTCGAGCCAGTACTAACGGCTTACTGTATTGCATTATGCCAAGTTTTCGATTAGCGTACCCTCCTAGCGGCCGCCAGGCGGAGCACGTTTTATGTTAGTGGTCCAACAGCGATACCAGACACTCACAGAGAAAAAGACGACGTACAAGGAGGCTCCTGTGTGTCTCATCTTATTCTGTGTCAGTGTCTGGCAGGGCTGTTGTCCACTCAATCCCTATGTATCAACTCCAAGTAGCCCAATCTGCCGTTCTTCAGAAACGCGTTTGCAGGGTTGCCTGAACGCCCTTGAATGTTTTCTGCGAAAATGCATTTATAATTGTGGGTGCAGGTGGTCTCCAGAGCAGTAACGGGCAGTGCTGGCTTCAATAGGCAGAAATGAAAGGGGTGAGTCATCTGTGGACACGCCTTCCCCGGTGCACTTTACAAGGCTACGCTGGCGAACCTGACCGCGTCTTGTCGCTCGAGTCTGTTGACTGTCAGGACCACGCATGTAACTGCGAGCGCATAAAGGCTACTGGCAATGTACGTTCCCCCCACCCCCCGCAGTTGTTGACGGAGCAAGCGTCGTTCCTGGAAAGAAACGCGCAACGCACCGCTTCACCACGACGGTGAGAGCAAGGGTTGGGTGCCGCGCTAAAGATTTTTATTATAAACCCCACTGCGCCCAGGGCGGGTGCGCCCTGACAAGTTGTACCCACTCCCCGCAGCAGAGGCACACAGGTCTGTCTCCTCTTTCTAGCCTGGCCTTGGCTGCAGAAGAACCTTGGATTGGAACGGCCGCATGTCAATCGCCTTCGCAAAACATCAGCTTCGCAGAACTGTGAAACCCCCTCCCTATTGTAAACAGCGTGACGTCAAAAAGTTGTGGCCCGGTTGGCAGAACTGACAACTTTTGGTTCTGAGCCGGTGTTGTTGGTCCCGAGGGCTCCTTCGCCGCCTTTTTACCCCGATTCGAGACGCCTCGCCGGCCCTCACAGGATAGAAGAGGGGAAACGCTTGCGCTGAATGACTTAGGCCGGGTGGCAGGAGCGCGCTCCGGGCGCCAGTGAATCCGGCCGGTGCCTCATAATAGACCTCTCCCTGATGTAAACAGTGTGACGTCAAAAAGGTGTGCCCCGATGGGCAAAATCGTCGAATTTCGGTTCTGAACCGGTTTTTCAGGTGCCGAGCACTCCCCCACCAGCTTTGTTCCCTGATTCGAAACGCCTGGCAGCCTTCTTCTCCCAGTGTGAGCCTTCTCGGTACGGCGCATGTTTTGCCCTTCGGACCAGAAGCACGTGCGTTGATGACGTGTGTCTTGAAGGAAGCTAGTTTTCTTTGCACGTGTTGGCCTGCCTGCAAATCTGTATGCGCAGTCGCGTTTTTTTTCTTTTCAGGTGAGAAAAATGTAGAGCCTAAGATGTGTGTCCCAGAAAATAGTGAAAACATTTTTTTTTCTGTCAACTTGAAGGAGCGAAAATTGCTAATTGATCACGTGCACTCAGTGGAGCAGATTGTCAATGAAAACTACCTCCATGGGGAAGTGACAGAAAGTGTGTGTCCTAAGTGAATCAACTTGAAATTCGAGGCCAATACAATGGGGTTTTGTTACGTTTTGCGCTAATAATAATAAACACAATCTTTATGCGAACATAAAGTGCCTCTAAACAGATATGCGAAGCTGAAGAGATTACCGCGCATGCGGGAACACTTTATTTGCAGAGCCATCGCTAATGTGCTCATTCATGTGCAAGCAAACATTTTGACTTAGAAGTTACATTCAGCCAGAGCAATGCCTACTCCCGTAATATCTTAGAATGTCATGAAATATTGAGGAAAATAGATGTGTGTGTAAATGATGGCAGATTTTTTTCACGTTTCATGACCATGCACACAAAAGCAACCGCTGTGGCAAATGCTATTTCAAGGCCGGAATGCGAAGACAATGCAAGCATGCTGCTGCTGTATGCTTTTTTGTAAACAAGCATGAGGAACCGTCCTGAGCAAGAGGCTGAAGCGTTCGTCAGATCTGGTAAAATGTAGAGTTCCGGACCCTTCCAATTAGGGTTTTTTCATAACCACGCTAATGAAAATCTGGTCGTAAATGTTTATCAGGTAGACGAGCACCATTTTGAAAATATTTATGGTCTTTCTTCTAATTTGTGAATACGGATCGACACTAACGTCATATTATGTTCCCCGCTTTGTAAACCAGGTCAAAAAACAATTCGCGATGTAAAACCTGCTTCCCACATAACCTTGCTGAATTATCCTGAAGTCCTTGATGGTTTTGCTGAGAGGGCTTCGAAATCTGCTGAAAAATAGCTCTTAGACAAAATGTTTTCACCAATGTCATCCACAGACCACCCAGCCAAAGGACTTCATACCGGTTTCCAATAAATTTCACCAGAAGCTCTCGGCCCCTCGTGTTCACGGAACTATCCTGAGTAGTAGTAGTAAGTGGCTTTTATTGTAAATGAAAAAGAAGGTAAAAGGATTCTTGCCAGCGCCGGCATCTGCTATCATGTCTAGAAGCACCTGAGCTGGGGCTGGGGGATGGAAATGGAAAGCGAGATGACAGTGAAGGGGAAAACAAAGGGTAGAGAGAGAGGGAAAACCTTCCCTCCTGCTTGTATTTCCATTACGCGAGGCGATACAGCCAGTGGGAAGGACCGCGAAAGTTGCCGGCGACCTGACACGTGAGGCGCGCACTTCGGGAGAGGGCGACCGCGCTCTCTCTCTCTCACATACACTACGCTCGCCCGCTCCGCAAGCTCCCCTCTCACTCGCATACACCAAGCTGCCCCGCACGCCCGCAGCACAATTAAAGTGTACTAGAATATTGGGTAGTGGGCTGACTGAGCTCCATCCGCTGTCGCGGTTTACGTCTCGCCTGCTAGATGGCGCCACCACTGTATTCAATGTAAGCGGCCGCGCTTTGGCCGTGCGAAAGGTACGTGGTCGCCGCTGTAGAAACGGTCTAATTTCTTGAATGCTCGTTTCTCACATAAATAAAGAGCTTGGACAGTATGCTTGTTTGTCAGTAGTACTTCGTCTTTCTTTTCATGAGGGAAAAGTTTCTTTAATCACCATTTTTGTAACGCTGGCTTTGCTGAGCTTGCACTCGTATCGAAAACTCGCGTCTTGCGCCGAGTAAAAGGCTGTGGGGTTCCTCTCCATTGACAGCAAGTTTGGGTATATTTACTCAATAATAGCGCGACATAACAAATGAATCACTTACATTCTTGTCAAAGACAGCAGTTTTACTGCTGTCTTTGATTAGAAGGTAAGTGATCCATATGTCGCGGTGTTATCGAGTTGCGCGCGTGCAGAAATTCGTTTTCGGCATTACCCTATTTGCAGTCCTTACAGCAATTCAGGCACCTTTGGAACGATGCCTTTCCTATATACCTACCTATTTGACTCTGGCTGAGCATATTGTGGAAGAAAAATAGAGGTATATCAATGAAATGTTAAGCAGTATAGATATGAAGTTTTAATCGCACATAAATGTTGAAACAAAAGGTAAACCGTTTAAAACACCTTCCATGCTGTAGCTTGTCACATATGTGCCAGAAAACATGCGCCTATACATCAGTCGTTGCTCTACATTATTCCAACATAAAACGCATTTAATTCTCCCGACACTAACATACTGCATAATTTCTTATATCTGCCTTTCCAGAGAGTGATGTTGGTATAGCCACACTTACTTTTAAGGAAACATTTTATGAAAGAAAAAGAGAAAAAAAATGCAAACAAAATGTTGCTTGAACAACTTTAACAAAAGTTTATTATCTTGACAAGCACAATGCAACAAGTAGACAATGCAGACAGCATGCACATTTCAAGAGCAGCGGCTCAACTTCAAGTGCTTTGCCTTTTGGCGCTTCCCCGACTTGTCAGTATTTATACTTTTAACATAGAAGTGAAGTCGTGTAGTGACATAGAATTTGATTATATTTGGAGAAAGGGTGGAAGCATGACTGGAACAACCAACCTCTTGGCCAAGTCTGGCTTTGACAACTGTCAACACATCTAAAATGCTGTCAGAGTGCAGCTGTCCATGGGAGAAGCAGCCTGTGAACAAGTCCTCAAGCTTCTTTATGAAACCAAATAAGCATCCTTGGGCACGCTGAATAACGACGGCTTTGGGGCACCTTTTACATGTACATAGCCCGTTTTACAGCCGGGCGCAAAACAGTGGTTCAAACGGCGTGGTGCCATTTCACACGCAATAGCAACGCACGATATACTTCCCTACGATGATTTCTTATAAACATTAGAATTGGTAATGTAAACTTCGGAACACATGAAAGAAAGCACAGCGGAGGCAGCGGCGCGCAAAGCCAGGAAGGCAGCGGCGGAGGCAGCGGAGGTTTACATTGACGACGACGACAGCGCCTCCGCGCGGGTCCCCGGGAAAACATAAAAATGTTCACATTTCCGGCGACGCGGGAGCGCACGCCGCCACCGGAGAGTGAGCTCACTACCCAATAGTCTAGTTCACTTTAGCACAATAGACCTTTCCACAAATTGCAGCGCCGCGCCATCCCCTAGCGGATCCGCGCAAAGCATGATGGGAGAAAGGAGCGGTCGCCGCCCGCGTCGTCTGCTGTCAAGCGTGTTGCTGTGTTGTTCCGCCGTGTTCAGGCGTTGTGCGTCTTCTCGCGCGCGTTGTAAATGTTGCAGCGCACTGCTGTGGTGGTTATCTCTTAGTCTTTTTGCAATTATGTGGAGATTTTTTTAGACATTCGACATGTCTGCAGATTAGAATCGCGGTGGAGGTCAAAGGTGCTGCGTGCCCGGCTGTAGTAACAACACGAGAAAGGACATCAGCATTTCATACCACGTATTCCCCAAGGACAAGAAGCTGAAGCTAGAATGGATGCGCAGGATAAATCGGCAAGGTTCGCAAGGGCGATTTACCCTGTGGAAGCCTTCGAAACACCACAAAATATGTGGTACGCATTTCAACACTAGCGGGCGCAAGGGATACATGGATCGTCTCTCCACGATCTTTCCACACCGAGTGTATGCGGAACGTACGCCTGCTGTGATTACGCAGAGCAATGGGCACATGCGAATCTCCAACTTCGGCTGGTGACCAGGGCAGAGGGCGTCGCGACTAGGTACGGCCAGGACGCCACAAACGGCAGCCTGAAGGCCGCCCGTAATGCTGCTGCATAATTTTCGTTTTTTTTTTGTTTTTTTTTGGGGGGGGGCTGTTATGAATAAAGTTATTCACCACCACCATGGGCACATGAGCGGCGAGGGTTCTGTGTATACATGCATTGGGAGAACGCCGGTCTTTGCGTCTGCTGGTGCTCGGCTGGTGATCCATGGCCGCGGAACGCAACATCCGACTGTGTCACGCTTACTGTGTCAGCCAACTGTGTCATGTTTAGCAAATAGCTCATGTTCTGTCTAAGGGAGTGCTTGAAGATTATATATTACAGCAGTGAACATTTACCGCGTCAGCATGAAATTTACCCAGGAGTGCGCCGATGAGGACAACTGCACTCATACTGTTGTTTACATATCGCTGCGTACGAACAGTTAGTACTCGTTCTCATGACATAAAACGCAATCGGCGCTTTAGTTCTATTAATCAACCTGTTTTCTTTTTTACCGGCTGTAGCCGTGCTTGTTTACGCAGTGCGATAATGTGTGGGAAGCGATCGCACGCCTGAGAAACACTTAACAACCGCGGGCTGTTGACATCACGCAGGACCGGCGCTTCTCGTTTTTTGTCCCGGCTTCCTCCGACGTGACCAGTACTTTATTTTAAACTACTTTATACAGAAGTATGTTTGGCGACCGTTCGCTTTAATTGAAACGGCCTAACTTGTTATCCACAAGCTAGCGACGGCGACGACTGCTGCTGGCCGTAAAGCACGGCTCGGCAGTCTGGGTCACACCGGCGTTTCTCGTTCATCATATGCGTTCATCATAGCTATTGCCAAAGCTACACTTGGTGACCATTTTCATTCGCTAAAGCTAGTGATTCGCTCATCACGACCGCCGCAATCACAGATCATATCCTACGGACTCGCTAGGCCTATAGTCGTCGCGGAAGGGAAGGGAGTCATCGTCGACTGAAATTGATTTGGCAAGCGCTTATCGCTGGTGACTGTTCAGGTTTGCACATGTGAAATATGGCCGTTCGTTTCGCTCATTTAGAAGCGCGAACATATTTGCACCGCCGCCTGATCACCGTGCTTTCGCTCAGCCGCCGACAAGGCTGACCGTCCGCCGATCGGATTCGTCGGTGTCGTTGGCCTGAAAAACGTGTCCCACTGCAATCATATTATAGTAAACTAGATATTTCACTATAATCACATGCTGCTGTTGACCGTGATAGTGTCGTTGTCGGAGTAGTGTGACCACCGCCGTCGTCATCGTTGTACACTGAAAACGAGCTGAGGCTTTCGAATGCGCTTGGAAGGTTTCGTGTAGCACCGCGCGCGTCCGTCGAGTCCGAATGTCATTCCAGTTCTCGAATGTCATTCGACTCAGATGTCATTCGAACGTTCCCATGTAGCACAGGTATAAGAAACAGCGATGGCGACGAGGTGGCAGAGGAAGGCTTTCCGGTGAGCAGGCGCAGTCGGAGAGACGGACGAAAAGACGCGAGAGCGGCGCCGCGGGCGCCGCGGCGCTCCGTTTTCCCAGAGTGCTTTGCGCGGCCGCTTGGTGGCGCGGCGGAATTTGTGGAAAGGTCTATTTTCTCCATTCTTGACCGGAGCGGAATTCCAGCCACGACTAACAATGAGGGACACCACCGCTTTTGAGCACCCGCGAGCAGATTGGCACTTGCGCTGGCACGTGGCAAGTGCCAGCGGTGCGAGCAGCAAGCCCACCATAGCAGACTTCCATATTTATGCAACTCACCTACTCCTATCTAGACACTACACGCGCAATCGTGCAGCGCCATGCGCAGCAAATGTCGCTGTACTATTGTGGAGCAGCTCTTCCGGAAACCGCCATTTACAAGAGCTAGTTTTGAATCATGATACCCTGTAGCCGAGACTGACAACTGATTGCATTCCTAACGATTTCGGTATCCGTGGTTTGCACACCGCTGAGGGAAAGTACTGGTATTTCATGCAGTGCAAACAATGGCAAGAGATGCTGGCATTGTTTTTGCTGCATTGCGCGCATGCATATCACCAGCTACGCTCCCATATATCTTTCAAGAATGTTATCCGTGCATTCTTTTTTTCTTGCAGTGTGTGATTGACATATAATTTTGGGGGCATGCTTTGCCACTACAATGCTAGTGAAATCGCACTGTCCACACATGCACTTCGCCACTGGTAGAGGCAGAAGCAGAAGGCTTCATTCACTTCCATTGATGTGCATTTTCAAAAGACAAACGCATGTTCCTTATAAAAACAGGACCATTTTATTGCACCATCTGCTAAGCACGTTCAGATGCCTTGCACAACTCCCCCACACATCATGGTGGCAGCCTGCAAGCAAACAAGACCATACCAATGTCATATGTGAGTCTATTTTCAGGAAGTGACAGGAAATGTCAGTGCTCAAAAGTGGGTATTAGCTTGTTCTTTACTGCAGTTACTTTCCATTGACTTAGTGTTTCAGTAACACACAAACACATATGCTTACCTCCCGTCATACAAAAATGTGAGGGCAGTAACGGAAAAGGAAAGAAAATATGTGCATAAACATAGCAAGTGGACTGAAAAGTCCTTACATACATCTAAGTAATTTGCTGCCACTGTAACAATGAGAGCAGATATGTTAGGATAAAAGCCTGCTGAGCACGATAGAAACATATTCTGCTTACGCCATACAGGGTGATACAAAGCTGCTGGAACAATGATACACTGCTTGTTTTGATGTCACCAGCAGTTCACGAAGAAAAAGCTTACCAGCAGAAGGCTGTATCCATTACACACAAGCAGAAAAATGTGAGCTGTGAGGTTGAATATCCCTTGAAAGTGTATATTGATACTGTGCTTCCAAGGAAAGTGAACGCCACAAGCGGGCTAGTAGCAAAAGAAAAGACGCAGCTATAGAACAGAAGAAAGGAGCAGGCATAAGAAGTACAGCATGTCCAACTAAGCTATACTTGGGAAAAAGAAACAACTCAACAGTGCTGTTGCAACGGACATATAAAAGCCCCACATTTTTGAAAATATAAAGCGGAAAGAAATGAAAACACACTGTTTCATGTTTCATATAGCAGGGATCTCAACGGTTACATTTGAAAATCAATTACAAGCATATTTAGACTGCATTCATCCACAAATGTGCTTCAGCGCCTTTTCAGCTAAGGAAAACACCCAACTCAAGGAGGGCTGTGTAGCTTTCAAGCATTTGTATGAAACAAGTGATAAGTTTATAGCAAAAATACCCTCTATAATGATTTTACCTCACATATACTCACCTACGAGGCCATAACAGGAGGGCGGAAAGAAAAACTATATTGTTGCAAAAGAGCAAACGACTAGGCGCCTTACGAAATGTCACAGTGCCGTGACACTGGTAATCTTGCACACGCGTTCATGAAAAACCGCACTCGATAACACACACTACGAGGTAGCTCACGCACGCGACACAGGTACAGTTGGGACTTCAATGCAGATTCTAATAACAAAATTGCGGTCCAAATGGCTCACCTGCGTTTGGCCCTGACATCAGCCATGCGCGTACGAAGCTTTGTCATCGTCGACCTTTTGCGCTGAAGGTATCGCCGCCGATTCCCCATTTGACACTTTTACACACAAAAAAAAACTGGCAAGATAACGTGATAAAAAACGGCGCTGCACATAAATACAAAAACACAGTAAAAAAAAAAACACCAACAAGCAAAACAGCACGATACGCCGATGACAGCCTGCGGAGCAGCCGAAGAAGCGACCGAAAGGCAGGACAGGCTTCAGCGTAGTCAGTCGTCCGTACCGGTACAGAGTACCGCGGCGAGAGTTGCGGGCGTCACACACACAGGGGAGGCGCTGCGCACACGTTTCAGTAAACCCCAATAGTTACTGTCTCGTACGTCTTGCTTCAAAATGTTTGACAGCGCCACTGTCGTTGACCGGCGGAACTCCATTGTTGAGTCAAAACGCCCGCGAGATTCAAATGCAGCAGCCCCGTCGACCAACAAACGGGGCGAGTGCGAGCTAACATGAGTCGTTTATCATACCCAAATTTACATCACTGGTAGTTTAAGACCAGCGACTTCAGTTCCTGTCAAAAAAGCCTGGAATATAACAGTGATCTTTCGCGCTGGATGTATTTTGCGGAGGTTACGGCGCACCAAAAAATAGCGCAATTGAATGGCGCAGTAATACCGTTCTGTTTGTCATAGCGAAATTCGGCCTTGAGCAGATCCTTGAATATTTCCTAAATATTTCGCGTGCAAAATTTGTTCCCTATACGACGTTTACTTGCTTCTAAAACTCAGATCAAAAAAGCGCAGTTTCTAGGTTACGACCAACTTTGAACAATGAAAACTAAAAAATTATGACATGTAGCTCAATGAAATTTTCAAGAATTAACAACATGGGTACTATCTACAATCCTGCTAAATATGTTTGTGATTTATGAACTGGACTAGGAGTTATTAATGCGCCATTCTTTTAAATTTCACACTTTTTTATGGCGCCAGTTCTAAATAACCACCCAATATAACTCAATAAATTGCCTGTAAGGTCCTCGAGTCACACTTAATCTAAAAGCTGCAGAAGCAGTTTTCTTTTCGGAGCAGTAGTTTTCGTCAACAGCAAATCCAACGCAGGCAAGTCGAGCAAAAATATCGTTTTATGCCCCTCGCTCTTTTGCTCACTGCTATCATACTAACGTGAATAGCTTTTAGCGACACATACCATCGCAAAGAAGATACAATTATCTTTACAATGCGCTCAATATCATTTCTCTAGCGCAAACGGATGAGCCACACCGCTCACACAAACATGACGAAAAACGGCTGCTGACCGCCGCTAGCGTGGTACCGCCGCCTTAAGGTGGCGGTCCCACTCTGACGGTGAGCGGGAACCATTTTTGGTGATATTTGTACGTCGACTGTACCTCGCTCGTTCGCTTCGTAAATATGGTTCAGATATCTCCGAAAATCTACTTTTCTCTGCTTTCAAAAGATGCATTTTGTTTAACGGTAGCTGCAAATTTGTTTCAACTGTAAAAGAAAACGCAAAGACGAAAACTGGCAGTTGAGCTCAACTTGTCTCAGGAAATGCAAAATTGTGAAAAACCTCTTGCACCTAGAGAAATATCTTTCGAGATACTTTGATATCGGTTGCTAATGAATATATTTAAGCATTTAGAAGAACGTGTATAGATTAGTTTATTAGCCACGCATGTTTGAAAAGCATAGAAAACAGAACAATGTAATCTGCAATAACTTTTGGGATATGCATTGCACTGCGGCGCCTTTTTGTACAGTTTGAGATCGTCTAATCGCCCTTCCATTCTGAAAATTTCATCCGTCTGCCTTGTTTAGTTTAAAAGTTATTCCTGATCAAAGTTAGCGTTTTTTCGAAATAGTTAAAAACGGAATGCAATACTGTTCAGGTAACCAGCGCGTGGCAGTTTTGAGATTTTGCGTGATGAAACTTAATACTTCGCTCTACGCGGCTAAGCATCGCATTTACTCTACGGCTTTTGGGGAATGCGCAATGTCTAGTTGAATTTAGCTACCTTTTTTGTTCTCCTCAAGAAGGACACAAGCTCTTGAAACGTTCCGCGGCTTCTTTTTTTCTGTCAAATATACTCTTAAAATGTCGGTCTCTCATTCTTTTAATCAACTTGTAACAATTGCGAAGAACAAAGTCCACAGAATACAAACAATAATAGCAATAACGCAGCGACATGCGATAAATGTAGCTAAATGTAGTAAGTAGCGCCATCTACACACATGCACGTGTACTAAATAATCACAGTTCAAAAAAATAACGAGTGTGGCGCTGCTAAACATTTACAATCAGGAGGTCTCCACGAGAGGGAACGATACCTCTACGATGTTTGCACGTTTCCCTCGATTTTGCCCTATGTAGTGTGTGTCGAACTTCCAAGTAGATTTCCGCCATATTGCTTTGCTGGATTGTTTTGTAGCGTAAAGCTAGTAAAGCCACACTACGCGGGTCAGAGCCGAGTTTTGCGCGAGTGTGCGCCGCCTGTTATGCGCATGCGCGAGAACCGCGTGACGTCACGAGAGGCGCAGGTCCGCAGGTGCGTCGCCTCCTTGCCACAGCCGGTGCGAGCTCCTCGCTGCCGGCGCCGCCGGCGTGCGCTCCTCTCCGACGCGTGACCTCGTGTTTACGACAGTTGCGCCGCGCGCTACTGCGCACGCGCGAGGAGGGTGCGCGGAGAAATGACGGTCGCGCTCAACATGTAAGCTCTGGTAAGCTAAGGAGAGTCGAGCCGCTGCCAAACGGCGCAGAAGACTGGAAAATGTAAATTCTTCCGATCCCGAGGTTGTCGCCTGGCAGTTCACCGTCGAGCAGCCAAGGCGAAACGTGCGGCCGAAACACCGGAGCACTTTACGCTACGTATATCCAGGCATAGCAGAGCTAAGCCACTGCCAATTTTTTCACGCTACGACGCTATGAATTTTTGACGCTACGAAACGCATTCTGGGTGTCGTATTATTTTTCGAGGACAGCTTTGGCATTGCTAAATCGACAGGAAAGGGAAGAGACAGGCTTTCGCTTCGTGCTGCCGGTTGTTCGTTGTTCCGGCTAGCGCTGTGGAGGGGAAGTTGGAGAGCGCTCGATTCGCCTGCACTCAATGCACCAGTTCGGCAAAGTTCTGCGGCAGCGGCGGTGCGGCGGGTGTGTACCGCTAGTTCCGGCACTTTGAGCGCAGTTTGGCACTGTCTGCTTCCAAAACGGATGGTCGAGTGCAGGCCTGGTCGTCGCTAGCCTTTGCGATGCCAATGAATTGCAGCCAGCTGTTTACAGCCTACATCAGCGGCAGCCAACCTCTCGTATCTCATGAAGAAATGTGCAAACAGCACATCACAATAACATGTTGCCATGAACCAGCCTCGATCCGTTTCTTTGGAGAACTCGAGCAGCGTTCTAGCTTGTCGACGAGTGAAAATTACTTGAGTCTCCGCCGTTTATCACAACCCGCAAACCATCATCTGCTTCCATGGCGGCTGCAGCTGCACTATTTCAGCACTAACCATGGAGCAGGTGTAGTTTTCCTGAACTAGACTCGCACTTCTTTCAAACGAATGCCGTGGTTCAGAGGGCGCCATGTTCCACCGCTGAAATGAATCCATGTGGTATATAAGTCGGGTACAACTCAAGAACGAAGCAGCACATGCCCATCAAAGGAGACCGCCCAGCCAAGCGCGTCGACCGAACAGTTTTCTGTTCGGTCTCCACAGGTGCGCCGCGACAGCAGTGGAGACTGAAGCTGCCACGACCGTCTGTTGCCGAATATGACCCCACCTGTAACATTCAGCGCTTTTGCGAAAAAGACGCTCTCGCGCGGATCTATGCGAAAGGTGCTCCTAGAGACGATGGCGGATGCCGGGGCAGCAAAATCTTTTCCTTTCTTTTTGCGTTATTATTCTTTTAGCCTTATCCCGAACAAAGGACATCCACCGTCGGCGACACGGAGACAAAGCGCGGACTCCTTCGTTCTCTTTCGCAGGCTTCGCTGCATGCACAGCCACACAAATCGACGTGATTGGCTGGAGAGCTCCCTCTGAGTTGCGTGTGCCGCTTCGTTCTTTTGTTGTCCCCTTTTCTGGAACTGGCACAAAGGACCGCCCCCTCCCCTTGCTGCGCGCCCCTCCTGCAGGCGGGGTAGACTAGCGCCGCAGGAAAAGGAATTCTCGGAAAATGATTACAAGCACGTTATAAGCGGTGTTTACATGACGGGTTGAGTGGAGGATTTGAGCTGAAAACCGGTTACTGGGTTCATGTAAACGAGTCGGGTCCGGGAGTCGAGGGAGCGAGTCCAGTCAACTCCGCTGCAGGGGGTGGGTTGACTCACTCGACCCCAACAGCAGATAGCACGTAAACCGGTCTGAGGGCGCGTTCACACTACACCAAAGTTCCGGCGAGCGAAGCGGATTCGGCCAGATTCGGCCGCTTTTGACGCCGACGAAGGCGGAAAGCGGCGCGGAGAGGGTGATCGGTGCGGGACCGATTTTTCCGCCTTCGCCGCGGAAGCGACGACGGGCCGTTGACGTCATGTCCGGGCAAATTCTAGCATGGCGGCAAGCATGGCAGCGGGCCGGGCTAGCGCTTTCTCGGTGGAGATGCTACTAGACGCTATAAAGGAACACCCAATCTTTTACGACAAGCGGCAGCTGAACTTTAAACACGTGTAACATAAGGAGGAGCTCTGGGAAAAGATCGGCAAGGAAGTGGGAGTGAGCGGTACGTACAATTGCTTTTATATCTTGCTTCACGCCGATACAGGCGAGAATCGTTTTTTTTTTTTTTCGGATGCCAGTGTAGTACGTTTCGCGTCGTTCTCGTTATGCTGTGAACTTTTATCCCTTGCATGCGGACCTTGCGCGATCGTGTACGACGCATGCTCATGCCGCTGTTGAGAACTCTGTTTTCGAATGCCAGTAGAGTATACGTTTTGGCGTATACAGTATACGTTTCGCGTGGTCTTCCCGTTTTGAGCCTACGGGAAGGATGGTTGTTTTCGCGCCGCTGCTAGCTTTTATACCACGCATTCAGACTCGCGCGATCGTACGACGCATGCATTACGCACTGAAAAACCGGCGCACTTATTTTGCTTATGCCGCTGTTTGCATCTATCGCATGCACGCACAGCTCGTGCGAGCACGCGCGACGTACTTTCGTTACTTTTCTTGTGCCACTGCCAGCTCCTGTCCCATGCAGGTTCAGCTCGTACGAATATCTTGGAGTGTATATCATCACGGTAGCAGCGCTGGGCGTTGCGTGACAAGCTCTGGGGCGGACCGTGAGCGCGATGCATTTTTAGCGATTTATTTCGTGTCGCGAAAGTCGAATCCCAAATATTGTTGAAAAGTGAAGCCAAAGATCTTGCTGTGGCTCCGCCGGGGGATCCTCTCAATAATCAGTTTGATTCCTGTACCAGCTTAGTTGTGTGCGCTTACGAGCGTGTACCTTCATAACACCGAGGAAAATGTGAGCGCCCAGTTACCGCATCTGAACTGTACAAATACAAAATGCCTTTATTTAAACATCATGTGATGCTAGGAGGCGCACCCAAAAAAGAACAACGCGAAACGTACTACACTGGCATCCGAAAAAAAAAAAACGATTCTCGCGTGTATCGGCGTGAAGCAAGATATAAAAGCAATTGTACGTACCGCTCACTCCCAGTTCTTTGCCGATCTTTTCCCAGAGCTCCTCCTTATGTGCCACGTCTTTAACCAATGGAGTAATTAACTTTTATTCCCTGCAGTTAGCATGCATGTTTGTATTGAGATAGTGACATGTGATGAATATTCAATTTTGCACAATTTTAGTAACGAGCGCGTGTCCTGTGATACGCACATCTAAATTTGAGTTTAACTTCATGTTAGATGGACCAGCTTAATTTATGTGAAACAGGCAGCTTCCTTTCATCTCGTTTAGTGGAACTGGTTGGTTTTAAGCGGAACAGATGTGATTTATAGTTCCACGCCGGTTATGTGGAAACCAATTACAGTCAGTTCTTCGAAGGTTTAGAGATGAAACATGGTCCCTGCTCGTGGGAGGTAAAGCTCATAAAAAATTCTCCTAATTACCTTGTAGGAAAGGACCAAGCAAAGGAGTTTCAATTTTCCTTTTGGCCTACAGATGTCGTTTCGTAGATACATGGGGTCATGGGGTTTAGAGATGAAACATGGTCCCTGCTCGTGGGAGGTAAAGCTCATAAAAAATTCTCCTAATTACCTTGTAGGAAAGGACCAAGCAAAGGAGTTTCAATTTTCCTTTTGGCCTACAGATGTCGTTTCGTAGATACATGGGGTCATGGGGTTTAGAGATGAAACATGGTCCCTGCTCGTGGGAGGTAAAGCTCATAAAAAATTCTCCTAATTACCTTGTAGGAAAGGACCAAGCAAAGGAGTTTCAATTTTCCTTTTGGCCTACAGATGTCGTTTCGTAGATACATGGGGTCATATTCTCGAAAGGCGCACTAATGAAATAAATGCCAACACTTCATTTCTATAAACATTCTTTTATAAAATCTCCAGTATTCGCGCTCGTATTCAGAAAAAAGACACGAGATTACGTAAGGCGATACCCGTAGATCAGCGCCTGGCGCAGGTTATCAGGTGAGGTGGAAATTTTATATTGCTCTTACGAGCGCACCCACCACCGCTTCCGCCGCAAAGCTGGTCTTTCTTCTGCCTTCCGCAACTCTTCCAGCATAGCCATTACAGAGTTGCAGAGAAGAATCGAAACAATCTCCTCCTCCTCTGAAATGCTCGCCATTCTGCGATAAAACGGCGCAAGACAGTGTGCAGCCGAACAACCAGCGACAAAAGCGCGCGAACTGTCTGCGGGGCTCACGCGCGCTCTCGCTTCGTTCGCGAATTCCCGATACCGGAAAAGAAACTGCCATGAGGTCTCGCTGCTTTCGTGAAAAAGCGAGAAGCAGCCGCAGTTCCGCGTCGGATCCGCCGTCGCGGGTGGGGTAATGAGAACAGCCCCTTTTTTTCCAGCGAAGCGAATCCGCTTCGCTCGCCGGAACTTTGGTGTAGTGTGAACGCGCCCTGAGTCGGGTTAGTGGAAGGAGAGGTGATAAATGCGAACCTGTTATTCGCTTGCGCCGTAGCACTTTACCGTAGCGCCTGCGAGGCAGCCGTGCATGCCGCAATCTTCCCGGCTGCCACTGCCCTTTCCCGCTGCGCCGTTCGACGCTTGGTGCCGCTGCTGTTGAACCGGTCGCGACTCGCTAAAATCGAGTTCATGTAAACATGCAGTCAAGTTGGGCTGACCTTGCTCAACTCGATCTCCTGGCTCGACCCGCCGAAGTCGGGTTCACGTAAACGAGGCGTCGCAGCGAAAATTTCCAACTTGTTGAAACCTCGCCGCTCGTCGCAGCGACGACTCAAAACAGGTTTTTCCGTCGCGGCGACAGGATTCGCTAGCATTTTCGCTTGCATGTGAAACAGGCTTTAGGGTGCGTTTCTGTATGTGGTGTATAGCGGCTTGTGAGTCTGAATAGACTGTGTACTCTTGAAGAGAGGGAAGGAGGGCAAATGACTGGAGGGCATGCGCAATGGCGAGGACCTCGAGGGACAATGCATCCGGAGGGCGTAGAAACGGCCCGCTGGTGTGAGTTTCAGGAGCGAGGAGGTGAGGGTGGTACAGGGCGTAGCCGCAGGAACCTCGAGGAGCCACGAAGGAGGAAGGAGGCATCCGTGTAAGCTACACCCTGGGTATCAAAGAGAGGGGAATTGTGCTGTGCGGCCGCATGACGACGGCCGGCGTGCAGAACGGGGGACATGTTGGACGGAAGGGGGAGGATCCGAAGATTGGGAGCCGGGGTGGGAATAGGAGAGGTAAACGGGGCGCAGGGAATGGGCGAGATACCCGCTTGAGTCAGTAACCACTGACCCTGACGGGTAAGGGAAAGCCGGGCAATCTGCGAGTCATGATGGAGAGAGAGCAGAGAACGGAGAGGATGAAAGAGGCCTGTTGCAAAGATCTTTGCAGTAGAGGTAGTGATAGGGAGGTTGAGAGCTGCCTTGTAGAGGCCCACAAGGGCAGTCTCAAGAGCGTTAAGTTGAGTCTGATTGAAGGAAACGTAGGGTGCAAAGTACAAGACCTTGTTGAGGGCCAGCGCGTGGGCAACTCGGCACGCATGAGCCTCGTGGAGACCTGAGCGCCGAGTGACCACGCGCCGCAGGAGGTGAGTTACGGAGTGGCAGGTGGTGACAGCACGGTGGAGGGCTTGCACGTTCTTGGCTGCATGCAAAGGAAAGCCAAGAACTTTGCACTGCGTGACGACAGGAATGGGAGAGCCAGAAAGGTGGAGACAGACGAATTGGTTGTGTGAGAGCTGGTATGAGGAATGGTTGAGGAGAAGGAGCTCGGATTTTTCAGAAGCAGGAGAGAGGCCAGCAGTGGTGAGAAAGGAGTCGATGAGATCTAGGCCACGTTGCAGGGTGTCCTGTACGTGACCGGGAGAGCCAGACGAACACCAGAGAGTGATGTCATCGGCGTAAAATATATGATGCAGGTCGGGAATTTCAGCTAGCTGGGAGGCGAGAGGGGCCATAGCAAGATTGAAAAGGGTAGGAGAGAGAACAGCACCTTGAGGAGTGCCTCGGGTGAGGTTGTGGGGGTCGGACAGATAGGTGTCGACTCGAAAGCGAGCGACACGTTTAGAGAGGAATGAGCGGATATAACAGTACATGCGGGAGCCACAGTCTAGGGAGGCGAGTTGGGAAAGGATGTGGTCGTGGCAAACACCGTCGAAGGCCTTGCGAACATCGACGGTCACAAGTGCGTGAATTTGAGTGGGGGTAGGTGACAGAAACGTGTGCTGGAGAACCAGAAACATGTCCTGTGCACAGACGTGGCGTCGGAAGCCGATGAGAGAATGAGGGAACAACTCCCTCGTCTCGAGAAAATTAGAGAGGCGAGTCAGGGCCATTCGCTCAAGGGTCTTACCAACACATGATGTCAGGGAGATTGGGCGGAGGTTAGAGAGAGAGGGAGGCTTGCCCGGCTTTGGAATCATAGAAATGAGGGAGGAGGTCCAGGAGCTGGGCAGGCAGCCGCTGTCCCATGCATCATTGTAGGTTTTAAGGAGGAATTCTTTGGCGCAGTCAGGAAGGTTGCGAAGTGTGGTGTATGTAATGGCATCCTCACCGGGAGCCGAGCGTGTAGCATTAGGAGCCAGAGCCGATTCGAGCTCCCGGAGAGTGAAGGATTGGTCCAGATCGGGGTTAGGTCCACCGCAGTACACCGGGTAGGAGGGTGCCAGAGGGGGCGGGAGATAGAGAGAGGCGAGCTGATCAAAAACATCGGAGGGAGTTCCTTGAGTGAGGGCTTTAGCTAGAGTTGGAGCAAGTGCAGGCTTAGTGCCAAGGAGGGATTTGAAGAGAGACCATGTGGATCGCGAGTGCAATGCAGAGTCAAGACGGTCACAAAGAGCACTCCAACGAGAGTGCTCGAGTGAGGCGCAGTGGGCGACGATCTCGGCCCGCAGAGCAGTGATCCGGGAAGAAAGTTGGGCATTGTGACGTTTACGGCGACGCCATAAACGGAGTAGGTGAGGATCTGGGTCTGGGACTGGGTGACAAGACCGAACACGACGGCTACTGGACGTGAGCGCTGCAGTGATGCGCGACGTCCAGTCGTCGTAGGATTGAAAGGAGTCAGAGGCGAGATTAGCGCGGAAGGCGTGCCAGTCAGTATGAGTGACCGGATGACATCGAGGGATGTGGGAAAGAGAGGTGGAAATGTGGACAAGATAGTGGTCACTGAGAAGAGTTTCGGCTGTCATTTGCCAGTGAAATGAAAGTGAACCCCGAGAGAAAGTGAGATCGGTTTGGTTGGTTTATGGGATTTAACGTCCCAAAGCGACTGAGGCTATGAGAGACGCCGTAGTGAAGGGCTCCGGAAATTTCGACCACCTGGGGTTCTTTAACGTGCACTGACATCGCACAGTACACGGGCCTCCCGAATTTCTCCTCCAAAGAAATTCTAGCCGCCGCGGCCGGGATCGAACCCGCGTCTTTTCGGTCAGCAGCCGAGCACCATAGCCACTGAGCCACCGCGGCGGCAAAAAGTGAGATCGGGTGTCGTGGGGCGCTGTGAGGCAGTGCCCGCTCGAGTAGGGGAGCCAGGAGTATTGAGAAGGGTGAGGTGGCGTTCCTGGGCCATACAGTGGAGGAGGCGGCCGGGTTTTAGGGTTTGAGGGTAGCCCAGAGTGTGTGAGGGGCATTAAAGTCGCCACCAAAGAGGAGATGGGAGTTAGAAGGAAGAGAGTGAAGGAACTTGCCCAGGGCGGAAAATAAAGAGGAGGTAACAGGGGGGTTGTAGAAAGACAAAAGGGCGAGTGAGACGCGGGAAGAAGGGTGGTAATAGACCACACCAACTAAATATTTAAGAAGGACGGAGGGGATATCAAGTGGCTCCACGAGCACGTCGCTACGTACATAAATAGACGCAAGTGGTGTGGCCGTAGCGGCATGGTAGACGCGGTAGCCTGGGACAGTGCGGGCCGTCCGGGTTTCCTGGAGAAGGAGAAAATGGGGCAGGGAGGGGCGGGCGAGTAGATACTGGTGGAGGGGGGTCTTATTATGGCACAAATTTCGGCAGTTCCACTGCAATATCTCGAGGTCCTCGCCAAAAACCATTATGATAGTGTAGAGGTAGAACTTCGTGAGGGTACGCGTTCCTTCTTTTTGGCCGGGGGCAGTGACTCATGCAGGGATTGGAGCGTAGAAGTGAAGGATTCTAATTGTTTGGATTGTGATTGGAGGGTGGTAAGAATCTGCAGAACCGATGTCTCTAGCTGAACCAAGCGAGTGTGGTGTGCCTGTGTGGTGGTTTCGAGAAGATCAGCCAAAGGGGCGACCTGGGCGGTGGAGGAGGGAGTGGTGAGTGTGGCAAGGTGCTCATTTAGCTTTTTTTTTTGCTCATTTAGCAAAAATAAACACAGCCTATAGTGGTGCCATCTGGTTGTCAGGACGGGAACTATTGCTGCCAACAAACGGACTGTCCTCTTAAGCCTAGCAGCGGCAGAATGGTCACTCTAAATACAAAATAAAGCAAATTTATCACTTATACGTTTTCTTATAGGCAAGGCGAGACAAAGCGAAAGACCGGTGCCCCATTTATGACCAGTGAACAGACTGAAAAAGGAAGCAACAACGAGAATTCAGTCCGAAGCGAGGGGTCCGGCTTTGAAGGGCGCCGCCATGTTTGTCGTTCGAAGCAATGCTAGCAACACTGGGCAATGCTCGAAGGCCCTCTAAACCTCGATAGAGTTCCCCGTTGCTCCGTTGGCTCGATATACTATTGACTCGATGGCTATCCAAACCGCCCGTGTAGCAGCGCTCGATCGCCTTTGAGGCGATAGACTATCGGTTCGAGGGCCTTCGAAACGCCCGTGTGACAGGGGTGTAACGAACCAAGCACAGACAGAATCGCTGAGGCGTCCGAATTGAGGCGTCCTAGCACTGACAGCAGGACTCAGGTGGTTTTGCTATGCGAGGAAAATTCCGCACGCGACGAGTCTCCGTGTGTTCTACCAGACCATCCCGCGCGTGCGACCTGTATATATTTATATTTATCATGTATATATGTAAACAATTATTATCAGTGTACTTCTCCCTCTGTCCTTTCTACTATCCCCTCCCCTCTTTCTTTTCACTTCTACACACTGCCTGCTATCCTTTATTTCCGCTGCCCCAGCTCAGGTGCTTCCAGCAGCGATAGCAGATGCCGGGGTAGAAAAAATTCTTTTACCTTCCATATTGAATGCAAAATAAAATCCACTACTACTACTACGAGCCTCCGGGAATTACTGAGTCAGCTTTTGACGCTGCGCCGTGGGCCGGCAGCTTAACACGTGACGGCACCGCGATAACAGAAGGCGCGCGCAACAGATCCGCTGGGGCAGCTTCCAAAAAGCGGCGCCGTGCAACGAAAACCGAATTGTGTGGTGTCGCAAAGCAAAAAGTGCAGGTTGGGCTTTTCAGTTTCAGTTTCAGTTTATTTCCAGAAAAAAAAATTCTGGTGGGACACCTGGGCTAAAAGCTGCTTTTGTCAGCTTGCAATTCAGGACCGCGCGTAACTTCTCCGAGTTGCCACCGCGGCACTCAAGAGCTCACAGGAGTCGCGTGAAGACCAGATCGACTAAACCCCTGTCAGACGAGCAAGTTTAGTGTCATTTTCAACGAGTGACACTCGCCTGTAGTGTCATTCGCATCGCGTCACACGATGAACTTTAGTGACACTCGCTGCTGAACGCACTCGGCAAGAAGTGAGTTTGGGGAACTCACTTCACTTTTCCCGAGGGGCGAAGTGTATAGCCTCGGTAGCAGCGTTTCGAAATTAGAATACAACGTCGGCAATAAAAATGGCGTTTTGTTGAACGCAGCTAATTATTTTTTGCCCTCTTGTTCATGTAAACTTATTTGCGCATGCATGTCGCCACCACTTTTTGCCAATCAGATTGTGTCAGATGCGCAGAAACTAGAAACGTTATCGACGTGGGTCACCATGATGCTTCAAAAAGTGAAGTACTGCTCCTGGCTTGTCTCGTCTTGCGAAGCCTTTTTTGTAATCGCCAATATTGCACAAAGCTCCTTGATATTCATAAAAAATTGCTTGCAGTTTGGAATCTACTGTACATTAACTGAACATTAAAGCTTTGAAGCGCGAAAAGTAATATTTTTTGTGCCTTACTTGAAAAGCGATCGTCACCACCATCAAGGGCGCCGCAGAGCGCGCGAGGGTCAGATAAAGACGAGACATGCAGGGAGCCTAGACAGGAGGAAGCACCCCTCTCGCGTAAAACTTTTCCAGCGCTGCCCAGGCTTTGCACGCCAGTCGCAAAGAGACGGAACTAATCAGCCCTGCAGCTTTTGGGAAACGTTAGCTGGTAGAACAGCCGCCCGACCACGCCGGGCGCGGCTGAAGTAGGGGTATTCCAGGAATACATGTGTCTTGTATTTGCGGTTTTTTTTTTTTATTATCCATTAACTCTTGTAGAACACCCTAAACGATGTTTTGAGCTTTTATTTCTGGCTGGAGTAATGTAGCTTAAAGACGCTTGTTAAATCTCTGTGTAAAAGAGATTTTTTTTATGACAGCCTTTGAGGTTTCGTAATGTATAGACCGTTTTCGGCGCCAGGAGGACAATAGCCTCGAACCGGCGCGCGCGCGCCGCTGCTTCTCCTCCTTCTCTCCTCCTGGTATGCGCGGGCGGCGAGCTACGCGTTGAGTGACGTTCGTGTCCTGCTGTCTTTTGCACGACAAAAAAGCTTTTACGTGTTTTCACGCTGACTATGAACATGAATCGTGAGCCGAGGTCATCAGGATACCTCTGCGCTGTTGTTGGCTGCACCAACAACTACTGCAAGCGGAAAAAACTAGCCGCAGAGCCATGTGCACAGCATGAACAGCCGCGGCGTCAGTGCGGCTGCGACCTGTTCCATCTGCACCGCTTTCCGTCAGATGAAGGCGAGCGATGTCTTTGGCTGGCTAGCATTAACAGAGAAGATTTTGTGCCTCCTTAATGTCACATGCTTCCTTCTCCAGCAAATAAAAAATGATGTGTGGCATCCGGACGTGTGGCCACTTCAGTCAGTGACAACACTTGGATGCCTGTACAGCTTGTGACCTGCAGACAAATATGATGGTCACAAAATCTGAGCAGTGGAAGTAGATAGCTCAGATAAGCAGGAAAAAGACCTCTCCGAAGTTTTTGTTGCATGATAAATATGACAGCAAATGATATGCGATATTACAGCACTGCCGAGTAAGCAGTGTGGTTGCAGCAGTGTTGTTACCGCGAACAACCGGGCCTTGGCAGAAGCAAAAGAGCGTGCTCACTGCACCAGTCGTCAAGATACCTAAGTCTGCAAAACTTGTTTGAAGACGCGTAGCGTGCTTAACGACGACCGCAAACGCGCTTGCTCACCAAAGCAAACTCGAGCTGCGGGTGGCGTGGCGAATTTCTTTTGCCGCGTGGCAAATACCCATGCAACCTCTCATCTAACTTTCTCTGTTTAGTGCGGACATTTATTTAGGGCCGCAACACTTTACTTTCGACGAGTGAAGAGTGGACACGTACGCGAAAAAGAGTGGCGGGGCAGCGAGAACGACCATTGCTCGCGCTCGCTCGGTGGCCCCCAAGCAAGCAATGGTGACATACGCGAGGTCAGCTAGCGTAAACAGTGCTTTCGTTCGGTGCCTGCGCGGTCTAGCTTAGTAAACATTCTCGCACCTACCACCTAGACCTGCTCGTAGGCGAGCATTTATCTCGAAGTGGTAACCAGCTGAAACGCACAGAGGACACCAGGCATAAAACGCCTGAATCTGGCACGACGCGTACCTCGCTGAGAAGTGCACTGTAGTACCTGCCTAAATGTGTGAAGTGTGTACGGGCAAGGGAGTCCGCAGAATTTTTTGCAGGGGGGGGCCCCGTTGGTGCCCCGTGGGGGGGGGGGGGGGGGGGGTATGTTCGTAGCAGAAAGGCGCTATTTGCGGAGTAAATTTATTTATTTATATATAAATAAATATTAAACAAAATGCACACATGAAAGAAAAATTACAAACAGCAAATTAAAGCGCGGCTAGGAGAGGTACATTGGAGTTTATCAACGAAGAAACAACTAAAATTAATAAAAATGCAAAAAGATGCTATATCACTTCGTGGAGAAGAGTGCTCAGTCTTGCTGCATACGGGTTCTCGACTCACCCGGATTGATGACCAGCACACAGCACAATATGTTCACAAACACGCAACTACAGTCACTCAGTCAGTCTTCCTTGAACAGCAACTGTAGGCGCCTCGGATTTTTCTGGGCGAATTGCGTAATTACACGTGTGATAAATTCACTTCTGTGCTTCATTACACGCTCTCGGTGCACACTCATCATACACATTGATTGGAAAAACTGTTGAACACGTACGTTGAAAACAAAAGATGACTATATATACAACGAAAACTTATTTACAAGATAAATGCACGCTCGCAGCTTCATACACCTCGCTCCATCTTGCTTGCGCATCCGCACAGTCGAGCAACCGCACACACACTGCTCTCCGCTCGTCGTTTTCTCGTCCGCTGTCTTGGTTGTTCTCAGCTTCGCTGACAACCGGCCACTAAAAACACCCAAGCACAAACACAGAGGCGCGCACACGTGCAAGGGCTTACTTGCCGCAGTATCCCCGAATGCGCACTTTGGGGGTGAAAGGAACGCCGCGCAACTTCCGAGGGGAAGGGACACTCGCCACTCCAGTCGGAAAATTTGTTTTTTGTGTTTTTATGGGGTTCAGAGCCCCAAAACGACTCAGGCTATGAGGGATGGAGTAGTACAGAGTTCCGGGTAATGTCAACCACCTGGGTCTCTTTACCATGCACTGACACGCACAGTACATGGGCGCTGTTGTGATTTGAGGCCCAGCCAGAGGTGACAGGCGAGCCAGGCAGGCGCCATCGGGCTGCGTTGACCAAAGGCGCTGGTTTTCGCAGAAGACGCAAAGAACGCTGGTGTGGGGGCGCCTCGGGAGACTGCGTCGCCGTGAACAAAAGCAGCTAATCCCCTTTGCCGGAGATTCTGAAAGCGGCGCTTCTACCGAACTGCGCTACCCGTGGATCGGAGGAGACAGCGAGCGGCGGCGGCGCCAACTCATCGCCCGCTTGCCCCTGAGCAGCCCGACAAAGCGGGGGTGGACACGGCTGATTTTACCTTCCCTCCTTAAGAATTCATCGGTGACCGGCGTAACGATAGGCGAAAACAAGATGCCCCGTGCACTGTCTGCCTCCGTGTCGCTATCTCTCTAGAGATCAAAGAAACAGACACCCATCTCAAGGCGGCTCGAAACACATGCTCGCCGGTGCCGCTGTATGTCTGGAACAGGTCGCCCTTCAGTAGAGCTAACGATGGCGTGGTTTGAAAACGGCGGAACGACGCACGCCCGGACGCGGCATTTCGCAGATGTGACCATGCGGGGCTGCTTTTACCCTTTTGACTGAGCGCACCACCGCCCCTGGCGTGCGGCCATCACTCACGGTTCGAGTGAGTGATTTTCCAGGGGGGTGCAGCCGCCCCCCCTTGCCCCCCCCCCTCCGGACGCCCATGTGTACGGGTCAGCTTCCACGAAAGAAATTCATCACCGTGAGTGGTCCAACAATACAGTTCGCGTCTGCGCACCACGCACACTTAAGCAAAAGTGAAGTGCGGCTAACGTAAACATTGATGAAGTGACTTTGTTATGCTGACTGGTAATCGTAGTCTATCGAACTCATTCGGATCGCATAAAAGAAGCTTGGCGGCTGCCTGTGTCGCTTCTTCGACCACCGTCGTAGATAGCGGTGCGGCCGTTGCTGTGCACTAGAGGAAACAAACGACTCGTAAACAAATTTCGTTCGCCTGGGTCAATCATCGGAACGACGGTGGAAGTGCCTCCTGCCCCATAATCCGATGAAGTTCCGGACATCATTAAAACAAACCGTGGCAGTGTTTCTCGAAAAGCTTTTCCGTCACCCAGGCGCTTTTCTAGCGCGCCCGCCCGCCCGCACGCACGCACACACACACACACACACACACACACACACACACACACACACACACACACACACACACACACACACACACACACACACACACACATACACACACACACACAAAATCAGAAACTCCGAAGCGCCAATTTGCGACGCCGCCGTACTGCACCGTGGGCGCAGCACAAATGCGCGCGCACACCAGCATGGCGCTAGGGACAAGAACAGAACATAGACGGCGCCACCTCCCCAAAATGGCGGCGCCTTAGATGAAATGGTCTATAGCTGCAGTTGGTTGGTTCTGTATGTTGTTTGTTATGTATAGATTAGTGCTTGATATTACATGAATAGTAGTTGAGCTCTACTATCCTCTCAACTGATCTATCGGGGCCGTGCGTCTATGGATCGTAACGGCAGCTGTAATTTCTTCCACCATAAAACCTGATTCCAAATTGAAAGATACGGTGCCGGTGAATCACCCGTATAGGTCACGTCCGCAGCTCACCCAACCAGACCGCCTAAGGGGGAGGGGGGAGCCAAAAGGAGAGTTAATCTAGCAGCACAGCTTAAGGCCTTGTTCTTTGTTTTACCTGGCACGACTAGGGAGGGGGTGGTGCTCTTATCTTGCCGGGGTGGGGCATTATGCAGACTTGATCATTAATGCTCTACCTGAGACCGCTGGCCTGCAGACACCGACCCATGGATCACCCAGGAAACAGAGGACCTGCCTAGCTGATGCGGCCTCTTCAGAGGACAGCGAGGAGCTTAACCCCTTTCGAGGCCTCTACATGGCGGCGGACGAGCTGTCATGGTCGTACTTCCGGCCACGTGGGCCCGAGCAAGCAGCAACCGAAGACAGTCGACAAGGCTGACAACCTCGCGACGGCGGCGGTGCAGTGTAGTGCTTGATGTGCCCCCTCCTAGCCTAAGTGGATTAGGGCAGCGGACTTCCTTGAGCGGAGGTGACCATCACGGCAGCAGCGGCGAAGGCCGAAGATGTGAAGGGGGCTCACGAGGGCATTGACAGCGGCAAACAGCAGCGGAAGCAGCAGCGACGTGGCGGCGCCATTCAAGCCGAGTCTACCCTCGGGTCGCCGGACGACGGAGTGGTGCTACACACAGTCAAGCTGTTGCTGTTAATTGAGGACGGCTGTGTCCTCGACAGAGGTCTCGTGTTCTGGACATCCGGCGGGGAAGCACGTTCATTCGCCTACTGGTAGACTGCGGGAGATTCGTTTCCAGCCGTGTTTGATTACTCAGCCTTTACCCCTTCCCATCGACCGATCTGCGAGAGAGCGGAACAGCCAGCATCGCCCCTGCCGTGGGTGGTAACACCAGCGTCCACTTCTGTCCATCCGATTTGGACAGTGCTCTTCGAACTTTATTCCCCAGTCAGGGATCTGGGGAATGCGAACCCTATTTAACTCGACTGTGAGTGTGGCCGAGGGAGACGCCTGTTAACTCCCGTCGGCTCCGGTTGGCGAAGAAGTTCCTTTCCACTGAGAGTCACTCTCAGTCGCTCTTTTGTAAATAATGTAAATAATTATATACTTTTCTTTGCCTTCCTCCTAACCCAGTCTCCCATCCTCCTCGTCCCATCACCGGTCCGGCCATGCTACCCGCGTCGCAACACGGCTTTTTTGTTTTTGTTTTTGTGGGTGTGTGCATTTGTGAGCATCTACAGCCCACGTGTCTATAGTTAAATTCCACTCTGCCCGCCTTGATTCATCGTGCCGAAGGAGTTCCATAAGAGGAAGTACCCCGCGTTTTCCACATTTGTATCGTTTTATTTTGTTTACTCGCTTACGTCGACAACACGTGAGTGCGTCTCAAATCTATTCTGTGCTTCGGCCACGCTCTGTTTCTATGCACTTTACTCGCTGCCGCTGCGTTGCGACCCAAGCCACCGTCCATTCTTCCCTCCCGCCCTTTTTTTCTGTCCTTTTCTCCCAGCTCTGAACGTAGAATTCTACGTCTCCTTGTTACGTGAAGCGCTCTTTTATGTCCCTCCTTCGTTTCGCCTTCGGGCTTCTTTCGCGCTGTTTCACTCAAGTCACAATGAACGAACCAGCCCAGAAAAAAGTTCTGCTTGATTTCTTTTTTCCCCGCGATCCCACACGTGGGTGGCTGGCGACGACACTTATTCACTCCTTTCCAGTTCCGTTTTCTTGCATTTTGTTTTTTTTTCTTTTGAGCTGATCTTCTCTCCCGCATCGTTTAATTGCAGGCTCTGTCCGAAACGTCGACTCGCAATATATGCTTCCATAAATCTAGCGTTTTCAATTTCGCATTTCGCCTCTAGGAGCCAAGCACGTTAGTTTTTTTGTGCTATATATACAGGGTGTCCCAGCTAAATGTAACCAAGCTTTTAAAAAAGACGAAGTGGCCAAGCTTCGTGAGACCAACTGAGGGTTGTTGCCAGTCGCCTGTCCTAGTCTGCGGTATTTTTTTATTATGCAAACGTAATTAATTAGCAGAGACTGATTAACTAACTTTTTAATTATTGTCTTTAGGAAGAAAGTGTGAAGGCAGGAATTGTAGATCCCATAGAAAAATAACTGGTCGCCGTATTTGCAACCAAGTACCACTGATACAGCTTCTTTTATTTGCCTCAAAAGAAAGCCTGCGAAATACAAAAAGAACCACGTGATAGGGAAGCAGTTTCAGCGCTCCCGGACGACCGATCAAGCAACGACATAGCTTATCTTTGCAACGCTGTCCCGAACGAATGGGGTTCGGCGTTTTGCGATGGTTCCGAGGTATACACCAGCAGCTCTCGCATGGGCGCTAGGGCGACCGCTGCTTCAGCGCGTGACGGTGCAAGTTCGCCGGCACGGCCACATGCCTATCGCTCGAGGCGAGGTTTCGCGTAAAAATGCGCTCCATGCGAGCAGCGCTTCACCTCCTTGAAAACCAGCGCCCGCTTACTTTCGATGACGCATAAGCAGTTCCTGGCGCGTATCTCGCCACCACCTCAAAACGCCGAACCCTGTTCGGGACAGCGTTGCAAACATAAGCACCACCCGAGCATAAGACGTCAACCCGAGCGCAGCCATCCGGCTGCCATATGGGTGCGCTCGGGTGGACGTCAATGAGTCATTACTCCCTTATTACAAATCTACTCCACCTTGGGGGAATCCCCTAAAACATTTGGTCAACACTGTTCCTACTTCGAGTTACTGATCAATTCGCTCTCGCCCTACTATAAGCTTGCCGTCCCGGTGAGCTCAATTGGTAGAGCGAGTGCTCCGGTGAAGCGGTGGTCCCGGGTTCGAACCCCGAACCAGGACGAATTTTTCTTTAACTCCGAAGTTTCTGAGAAAGCTGTATAGCTTTCTTTGTAGCCGTATGGATGCGCTCGGGTGGATGTCAATGAGTAATTACTCCCTTATTAAACACACACACACACACACACACACACACACACACACACACACACACACACACACACACACACACATATATATATACATATATCGGGTGTTCCACCTCAGAGTTCACACAATTTTTAAAAGTAGGCTTTTTGAGTTAGAAGAGCGCTTTTTTCCGCAGAGTATCTAAGGGCTAACTAGCAAGCTGGTTAACTAATTTTGAATAGTTAGTTTCTAACCCTTACTGTTAGGATCCTAAACCATAGAGGGGCGTGTAGCCTGTCGTGAGAAATATCCATATCAGTTGTTAGAATTTCGAAAACGAGGGTACCCTCGGCGTTGTGGCCCAACAAATTTTGCCGACATCATGCCAAAATACATGCACTTTCGAGAAGCTTGCAGGCAAAGCAACTTCTGTAGTGCACGTAACTCACCGAAATAGCCAAAATTTCTTATGCCACACCGGCGAGTGTACCCGCGTTTTCGAAATTCTGAAAACTGATATGAATATTAATTATGGTGGGCTACACGCCTTTCAATAGTTAACGAGCCTAAGAGTAATAGTAAAAAGTCAACTATTCATTATTATTTAACCAGCCCGCTATAGTTAGCATGTCCCAGCTGTATTCTGATGTACTCCACCGCGGACATTAATTGGCCGAAAAAGCGTTTTTCTAACTTAATAGGGCTATTTTTAAAAAAAATTGCGTTTCGCCCCGTCCGGCATTGATGCAGGACAAGACGGTCAGCGAGAATAATGTAACAAAGCTTAATGCAACGTTCCTTCCTTATTGTATTTGAATGCAAAAATGTTGTCCGCCGCTGCATGTTTCTTCCATTCCGATTAAGATTAAGTTCATTCGTTAGGTCGCACTTACACATGGAAAAAAATACACCACTCTTGTACGAGGTAACTGTGCAATGCAGGACCTCTGCAGTGCCAGTCGCATCATTTGCCAGGTAAAGGCTGGCTTGAAGCCGTGATGGCCATGTCCGAACACTGTTCTTGCTCGCACAATTATCAGTGAAGCCATTAATCAGGAAATAAATGCCAATTGTTCTGCCAGCAGTCACAATGATGCGCGAACACTTTCATGACGCAGCGAAGACACTCCCAAATCCCAATCCGCATGTACTGACAGCGACGGCATTGCGGCTCTGCTTGAAAATGTCAGGTTAACGGCACCGAACAAAAGATATAAGTACCACGCGAATGTCTGTGATTACATGGGCTGAGGCTTATAAAAGACGTTCACTTTGGGCGAATGTCTTCTGCGGTTTAGGCTTGGCGGAGAGGCAAAGCGACATTAGGCTGCGGAGTACAAGCCCATGGATTCGGTGCAGGCCGCGGAGTCTACTTTTCGACGGAGAGGAAACGCACACACGAGTCTGTACTCGCATTTCACCGCATGGCAATGAACCACAGGTGGTCGAAACTGAACCGGAGCCTTCGTCATAGGTGTGTCTCGTGGCATCCAGGTGTTAGTAGAGTAAAAAAAATCAATTACAGATTGAACACAGACATGAGCCACTGCAGAACTGCTTACTGTCTTACAAGAGAATACAACGGTTACAACGCAGCGATCACATGTTCAGCTTGGTAGAAACTAAATTGAAAGCTCGCGAAGGCCGCAGAAGACTTTACAAAAGCGGTAAAAGTCTCGCCGCTATCTCCGCAGCCGTACCGAAGGAATGTTTGCGATGAAATAAACACACAGCGCCGAGAGATATGAAGTTGATTTTCCGGCGGAACGGCGCAGACAGGTGTGATGTCGCGTACTCGACGACGCGCAAACAGGGTGCAAATAAACAACGAAAGCGCGCGACCGTACGCCACGTAATGATTTCGTATTCTAAAGAACGCCATCATAGGGAGCATGCAAATAGCCACCTAGCCGTCCAGGAGTGCTGCAGCAGACTGTACTGACCAGTGTTGCCGCCGCGTTGTACCAAACTGAATATGGCGCCACTTTCCCAATATAGCGGCTCCAATGCGCTACGTTCGTTTGTGCTATCGCCCTTGAGTTGCGGGGAGCGCCCTGGACGTCGCCCCGAACTCGACGATTTGCGATACGGCGACCCCTTGCCCACGGGAAGCGGTAATCGGCGGAAGTTCCGATCGCCCACCGATAGCTCTCACCGCCGGGTATAGTTACCCCTCGTTTAGCATAGTCGAGTCGTGTACTATTAGTAATCAATGAAACGCGAACAAGAAAACTAAAGTGCCTACATAAAAACACCGATATATTAGATTTTGGAGAGCAGATACAAGCGAGGTTGATTAACACTTCCCAAGAAGTGTCTTCTCGCTTTCTAGATGAAATTACCCTCCACTACTACTAAGCTTCCCCTGGCTAAGAGCTTATTATTTTGCTGTTTGTGGCTCAGTTGTCTTGTTTGCGTTTCATTTCCTGCGGATGGTACGCCACTAACAATGGCCACAGCGATGGGTGGCGCGGAGCAGAGAGAGTGGCCTAGCTATCCAATAAGAACTGCACGACGAACGACAAGCGAGGAAGCCCCTGGAGGGCGCAGGTGTCAGAATGCACTGTTTTCTTCAAGCGCCAGCTGTACTGAGTGGCCGTGACGTTCGGTTTCTGATCACTAGGTGGCGGCACTCAAGTCCCGTCCATGGAGGCCGCGTATTAGTGGAGGCGAAATGCAAAGGAATCCTGTGTGCTGTGGTACGCAAGTGCAAGTTAAAGACCTCAGGGGGGGAGGGGGGTCGGAATTTGTCCGCAGCCGCTCCTTAGGATGCCTCGTTCTTCTTCCCTCATCTCACTCCTCCGTCATCCCTTCCCTCGCTACGCGATTCAGATGTCCACTGTGAGTGCGACTGGTACCGCGTCATTGCTTTTATAATGAAACATTTGCATTTGCTTCCTTGTTTTCCCATGATTGGCGGCGTTAATGTAGAAACGCCAGCAGTAATACCACCATTCCTTGCGTTCCTATTACTTTTGTACGTGCACCTGTGCCTAGCGTTTCCTGCGCCTCATCGAGCCGCCGTGTCAAATTGGCCCTTGTTGCGGCGAATGAACAGAAACAGTTGAACTGAAAGAAACCTTTAGCAGATTTTTAGAACAGGTGCAAACCGGAATGAAAGAAACTGACTCAAAGAATATAGACGATTGCTACAAGAGAATTATGGACATTAAGCATGGCATACATTTAGCCGTTTTCTGCCACTATAATTACAAAGCCAGTTAATATCGAGTTGGTGGCATCAGGGGCACGCAAGAGTGTGAAACGTTCCCGCAGTAGCACTTCTAGTGTTATATTTGTGAACCATTGCGCCTTCGCGTGAAGTCAGTCCAAGGAAGCAGCTCAAAAGAGCATTCTCTGGGGTTTCGGAAGATATTAAAACAGATGCTGTCTGCGAGAACAATGACCTGCTACACATTCCAGGGTATTTTGTGAAGAACCAATCCGAGTGCCAAATATTCAACTAAGACTATCAGTGTGTAATCGAGGGCAGGAGCTGAATAACTGGAAAATTGTGTTTGCGAATAAATCGCGATCGTTGTCTTCTCGCTGCCCTCAGAGGCACCTGTAGCGACGCCAGTGTGATGGTGGAAATTTCTCTCGCTCCCTTCGCAACATTCCTCTCGCTGTTTGAAGCGCCATATCATTCGGCCGTTCTACAGCGGAGCTTGCCGCGCTTACTCAGGGGTTGAACCGCTGGGAAGTTGAGCCCTAGGACTCAAAATGAAATCCCGACCGCGGCAGCCATGTTTTTACGGAAGCGAAATGCAATAGTCTTCTGGGCTGCGTGAAGTCAGTGCACGTAAAGAACACCAGGTGGCCCAAAATAATCCTGATTCCTGTACTCCGGCACCTCCTTCTATCTTTTGCCCCGCCGCGGTGGCTCAGTGGTTACGGCGCTCTGCTGCTGACCCGAAAGATGCGGGTTCGATCCTGCCGGGGAAGCTGAATTTCGATGGAGGCGAAATTCTAGAGGCCCGTGTACTGTGCGATGTCAGCGCACGTTAAAGAACCCCGGGCTGTCGAAATTTCCGGAGCCCTTCACTACGGCGTCCCTCATGGCCTGGGTCGCTTTGGGACGTTAAACACCAATAAACCAAACCAAACCTTCTATCTTTTGTATTTCACTCGCATCTTCATGCATTCTCCCACGGTGCAGTTAAGGCGTCCTCTGAGAAATTGCGCACTTACTACGCCTTTCCTAACCTTAAAACTAGGTTTCCTTGTTGGTATACTCTCAAAACATTCCCGACGCAGAAAGAATTGATGAAATATAACAAAGACGACGGTATCCAAACGCACATCGTGTTAGGCTATCGCAAGTAACAGAAATGAATGAGTGAAATGAATGAACGAATGAATGAAAACTTCACTGGGTTCCGGTTCGTCCTTAGCCGAAGATCAAAACAGGCAACGCGATAGACTGCGGCGATGATCAAGTGGATTAAGGCACCAGGAAACGAATCAGTTTTAATGCATAAGCATTTCTTGTCGTCTCACGAGTGGCGTGTACAGGACCTGTCAGCAAAGGGTGTCATCAGAGAGTGTGTGTCGTGGGTTCGGATCCCACCGGCGGCATGTGGTTGTTTTTTCTTCTGCTTTTCTAATCAATTATCTTTAAGCGATAACAGATTCAGTAAGTAATTTTCTAAATTGATCAACACCACAAAAAGTAAATAAATTAAAAAAATCCCCTCAGTCCCTTGGTTTCTGTGGCTGTTGGCGTCTCTCATATATATGTATATATATATATATATATATATATATATATATATATATAACGTAATTCGGTTGACACACGGTAGAAAAACAACAACTTTATTCTAACGTTTCGACCAGGGTCTGGCCTTCGTCAGAGTGATGGGGTACAGGCAAAAGACACAGTTTATAAGGGAATGTACGCGGGGAGGGAACATTCTGATTGGCGCATCGCAGCGGCAAACACCTCAGTATTAATCCCCAGTGAATGATAAATGTAGTCAACGAAGCACAGTCAAAAATTACTAAATCATTGTGGAGGATAACCGCAATCACATTGTGAAAAAAATGTAAATAATAAAAAAATGTTTTGGTCCTAGCTCAAATGCACAAGAAAAGGCGAACAACAACAACAACAAGAAAAAATAATAATAATAATCATCACACACGAGAACACAGGTGAATACTACTTTTGATTAAACAACGCCTCTTGTGAAAGGGTATGGTACTAAGATGCGGTGCTGTTTCAGAGATAAACAATTCACTAAGACAGACAAAATAAAAAGAAGTAAATTGTTTATCTCTGAAACAGCACCGCATCTTAGTACCATACCCTTTCCCAAGAGGCGTTGTTTAATCAAAAGTAGTATTTACCTGTGTTCTCGTGTGTGATGATTACTATTATTTTTTGTTGTTGTTGTTCGCCTTTTCTTGTGCATTTGAGCTAGGACCAAAGCATTTTTGTATTATTTACATTTTTTTTCACAATGTGATTGCAGTTATCCTCCACGAGGATTTAGTAATTTTTGACTGTGCTTCGTTGACTACATTTATCATTCACTGGCGATTCATACTGAGGTGTTTGCCGCTGCGATGCGCCAATCAGAATGTTCCCTCCCCGCGTACATTCCCTTATAAACTGTGTCTTTTGCCAGTACCCATCACTCTGACGAAGGCCAGACCCTGGTCGAAACGTTAGAATAAAGTTGTTGTTTTTCTACCGTATGTCAACCGAATTACGTTTATGTTCTACCGGATCCATCCGATCTTCACCCCCTTCTTATATATATATATATATATATATATATATATATATCGTACCATTGTAGTGTCCGTTCGTTCGCGCTCAAGGCCGCAAAAAACGGGCGTTATCATTTTTGTTCGTGACGCGAGAAGCGACCAGGCTAACGTTCATTGATCACAACCATGAAGAGCTGCATCTACGTTTTTCCAGGTTACTGTAGATGATCTTGACCTGTTATCTCAAAGTTTCCTTGCCCGCTTTAAATTGAGCGATGCGGCGAGCGGCAGCATTCGTAGTTCGACGACTGACGAACGCGTTTCCTGCTTATGCCGCTGCCGTGCTGTTAAGTTCGTTTGGGGGCGCAGGTCAGCCCAAATAAAGAGCTTCGTTTGCAACTCTTGCTGCTGTCTTCCTGACCGCTGGACTGCCGTCATTACAATCTGACATCTGGTGGAGGTGCCGGGTAGCCTTCCATGTACCGGACACTCCCTGCAAGTCGTGCCGCCAGCCCTCTGAGTCATTCACCGCAGGACCTGACTCCAGTCCACCGCGTAGGCCGACGTCTGCTAGGGGACGCACCTGAGTTCGAGTCTCTGCCGGACCCTACCCAGAACCGAAAGCAAAGAGCAACGTCCGCCATGAGCTTGCCCCAGACGTCGACTGCAATCAGGCTGAAGCAGCCCCGGGTGCCACCAACCTTCGACGCTTCGCCTGGTGCCGACCCCGAAGAATGGCTGGAACTGTTCGACCGCGTAGCTATCTTTAACAACTGGGACGATGCCATGAAAATTAGGTACGTCTTCTTCGCCTTGGAGGGACCAGTAAGAATCTGGTTTGAGAAAGAGGAAGCTGGCCTTACGAACTGGGAAACCTCCAAGGAGCAGCTTCTCAATACTTTGACAAACGTCGTGAGAAAGAAGAGAGCCCAGCAGCTGCTACAGCCTCGCATACAACACCCAAAGGAGAGCGTTGCAGTGTACACTGAGGAGATGAAGCGTCTCTTCCGGTGTGCCGACGCGAGCATGAAGGAAGAAGAAGAGTAAAAGCTACGGAACCCACCCAAACCGTCGCGGAATTCGTAGAAGAGGCATCCATCATGGAAAAAAAACTTGATGCCAGAGCCCGCCGGTATGACTGCCAGCAGCGCGTTTTCTCAGCAAGGTGCCTGGACACCACTAACAACGATAACCAGTGGGAGGTTCTACGTCAAGTGGTGCGAGAAGAGCTCCGACGATTGCTGTCAACGGGAACACAGCCGCAGATTAGATCGCTCATGGACGTCATCCGGGATAAGGTTCAACAGGCCTTGGGTGTGACACCGACAACCACGCAGCCTCTGCAGTCCCCAGCCATGAATTACGCCGCAGCAGTGCGCCGTCCTGCACCTCGATGACAGGACCCAAGTCCCTATCGCTCTCAGTCAGCTGCGCTGGACCGCCGCCCTCTCGCCCCAACCCGCCCGTCCTACAAGCGTCGCACGCGGCCGAGGAAATGCGACGAGTGGAGAACTCCCGACAAGCGCCGCCCACTATCCTTCCACTGTGGCGAAGCCGGTCACATCCTCCGGCACTGCCCATAGAGAAGAATGGGCATCCGAGGGTTCTCTTACGCCACCCCACGACCCCGACCACGGCCAGCGACCAGCCGAAATCGAGGAGTTTTAGTGTCCGGAAGAATGCTTATCGCTGAGCCGCCTATCACGTTCCCCGTCGCCATCGTCACCGCGCTTTTTTCTCCTAGCCGACGTTACGCCGTGTGTGGATGCTCCCCCAGCCCCCGAAGGTTAAAGTGAATAAAGCAGCCTCTAGAGGTAAGGTTGCTTCTAAGCTCAAGAACAAAGATCCTATCGACGAAAACGCAAGACCATGCCTCAACTACGACGACAACACCGACAACGACGACGCGACCATACTTGAAGCTTTTACCGCTGCCGAGATAATTAACGTCGGAGTACGCCCACCGCAGCCTCGCTACTCGACGAAGCCGAGATCGGACACCGAAGACAACGTGCAATAGGAGAATGCGAACAAGTGACATTGAAGTTACGGTCGACGGTCACGCGGTTACTGCCTTGGTCGACACGGGAGCTGACTACTCCGTCATGAGCGGGCCACTCGCTGTCCGACTCAGGAAAGTAACAACAATTTTGGATGGTACGCTGATCCGCACCGCAGGGTGTGACCTTATTACGCCGTCAGGACGCTGCACAGCGAGAGTTACAGTAAATGGGCGAGCTTATGCTACAACCTTCCAGGTCCTATAGCAATGCTCGCGAGGCGTGATTTTGGGAACGGGCTTCCTGAATGAACATCCGGCGATCACCGACCTTCGATCTAAGTCGATCAAGCTTTTCACGGACAAAGCCACACCTGCTGTGACGAGCGCGACTCATCACGTGGCCTTAAAGGGACACTGAGGAGAAATTGAAGCTGGCTTGTATCGACAGAATAACAGCTCCTGATTACAAAAACGCCACTCATACTGACAACAAAGCTCTTGTAACGTAGAAAAGAGCAAGAACCAAAATACAGGTATCGCCGCCACAGGCCAAACTCGCAAGTACAAGCGTGATGACGTCATAGGACAAAACAGTGTTCCTAGAACCAATGGTTCTAGAAACACTAGAACACGAGAAGCCACGAATCACTGAGGCGCAGCCAATGCATGCGCAAATCTCCTTGCCGTCGCCACATGGCGCCACGTATCCGGTAGCAACGTGCGCGCCTGCAGCATCGGGACCAATAAGCGCCTGCTCACCGGCAGTAGGCGGGCTCCCGGTATTCCGCTAGCGGTAACAAGGTACACGGTATGCTAAAGGTGTCTATTTGCTAGAACTTCCTTGACGACTTCGAGAACGGGATCCATCGTAACGCTGGCAAAACGCCGGTGCAAAAGTAAACGAAGCGACGGTAGCGACGGCCGCAGTAGCCGATAGATGCCTTGAACGTGCTGCCCGCGGTAGCTTCTTTTTCGGCTGCTGCCAGGCCGCACTGCTGGCCGTCAGAAATCACGGAGTCTGCGCTACGTCATGTGCACGTCATGTTTCACGTCACTTAGTCCTGTGTCGTCATAGGAGAATCCCAAGTTTGAATCAGAGCGGCGTGAAAAACTTTTTCAACTTCGAATCCAAATTTCTTAGAAATAAATGCATCTTTCGCTGCCGGCCAAGTGGCAACAAAGCCATGAAATGCCAAACTATCGGATTTTGCTGTAAAAAAATATTGATAGCTCTCCTCACTGTCCCTTAAACGTACTCGACGAAGCATTGAGCGTGCCTCCCCGATCAAGTGTCGTCGCCTGCATAGGAGTCATTGAAAATGCCGAAGGTGTCGTCGAGGGGAACACCCAGTTACTCCTGGATCGAGGACTGGGCGTCGCAAGGGAAGCCGCCCAAATCCGAAGTGGCCAAGCCTAGATGCTGCTAACCAACTTCACCGGAGAATACCGGCATCTAAACAAAGGTACGACGATTGCTTTTTTCGACGAGCTGGCAGACATCAGAGATATATTTGCCCTCCCCGACCAACCCGTAGAACCATGTGACCGAGGCCAACAACCCACGTTTGATATCAACCCAGCATTACGCAGCAGACAAGACCAATTACGCAGTCTTCTTCAAACGTACAGCGATTGCTTCTCATCAGCATCGTACGTGCGACGAACCCGGCTTGCCAAGCACCGCATTGTCACAGACGAACACTCCCGACCACTGCGGCAGAGCCCCTACCGCGTATCTCCCCTAGAACGCCAAGCTATCCGCAAGCAAGTTGACGAAATGCTTCGTGACGACGTCATCCAGTCATCAAGGAGCCCCTGGGCAGCACCTGTCGTCCTAGTGAAAAAGAAAGACGGCACCCTTCGCTTTTGCGTCGATTAATTTACCGCCGCCTGAACAGCATTACTAAGGAGGATGTCTACCCCGGGTCCTCCCCCGCATCGACGACACATTGGATCGGCTGTACAACGCTAAGTACTTTTCATCAATGGACCTGAAGAGCGGCTACTGGCAAATTGAAGTCGACAAAAGAGATCGCGAGAAGACTGCGTTCATCACACCAAATGGACTCTTCGAGTTCAAGGCCTCTGCTCTGCCCCAGCGACGTTCCAGATACGGTGCTCGCAGGCTTGAAGTGCCAAAATTGTCTAGTCAACTTAGCTGACGTTGTTGTCTTCTCCTCAAGCTTTGAAGACCACCTCAGAAGGCTTCGGACAGTGCTAGAAACAATCAAGTCTTCAGGCCTAACGCTGAAACCAGAGAAGTGTCACTTCGCCTACGAGGAGCTGCTGTTCCTTGGTTACGTGGTAAGCAAGGGTGGAGTTCGCCCGCACCCCAGAAGACGGCTGCGATCGACGAGTTTCCACAGCCTCATGACAGGAAAGCTATACGCAGATTCCTTGGATTGTGCGCTCATTACCGGCGATTCGTCAAGAACTCTTCGCGCATCGCTGAACCTTTGACCCAACTTCCCAAGGCTGACGTGCCTTTTAAATGGCAAACGCTGGAAGTGGGTGGAAGCTTTCAAAGAGCTGAAGCGCAGCTTACAGTCCCCTCCTATGCTCAGACACTCTCATGAAAACGCCGAAAACGAAATTCATACAGATGCAAGCAGTGTGGGCTTAGGAGCGATCCTCGTTCAGAAAAATGCTAAACAGGAGAAAGTTATCGCGTACGCTAGCCGTTCACTGTCGAAAGCCGAAGCCAACTATTGGACGACCGAGAAAGAATGTCTCGCCATTATTTGGGTAATGTCGAAATTTCGACCTATACCTGTACGGACGACCGTTCAAGGTTGTGAGTGATCACCATGCTCTGTGCTGGCTTGCCAATTTGAAAGATCCTTCCGGCCGAATTGCTCGTTAGAGCCTGCGTCTTCAAGAATGCGACATAACTGTAGGCTACAAATCTGGCCGCAAGCATTCTGACGCAGACTGCTTGTCACGAGTCCCCGTCGACGCAGCTCAGGAAGAGGAAGACGACGGCGCTTTCTTAGGACCGGTAAGCGCCAGCAGTTTCACGCAGCAGCAGCGCTCGGATCCTGAGTTGCAAAGCCTAGTTGATTATCATAAAGGCAAGACCGCATCGCTCCCCGAGGGTTCAAGCGCCAGCTGGCGTGCTTCGTCTTTCACAATAATGTCCTCCTGAAGAACTTCGCGCCCAACAGGACAGTGCATCTTCTTGTCGTGCCCAAAAATCTCAGGCAAGATATTATGTAGGCATGTCATAATGAGCCGACTGCAGCGCATCTCGGTAATGCTCGCACGTTGCACGGCAATGAGGAGAAGTACTATTGGCCGCGGCTAGCTGCTGACGTTTCCCATTACATGAAAACATGCCGTGAGTGTCAGCGACGCAAAACGCCTCCGATTAGACCAGCCGGACTCCTGAACCCCATACCACCTCCAACTAAGCCCTTTCAAGCAAATAGGGATGGACCTCCTCGCCCCCTTTCCGACCTGTTCATCAGGTAACAAGTGGATCATCGCGGCCACCGACCACATGACCCGCTACGCCGAAGCAAAAGCATTGCCTAATGATATCGGAACAGAAGTCGCAAAATTTTTTCTCGAACGATTTCTGCTGCGACACGGAGCCCCCGAAGTGCTCATCACAGACAGAGGAACGGTGTTTACAGCGAAGCTGACGCAAGTCATTTTAAACTACAGTCAGACAAACCATCGGAGGACAACTGCCTATCATCCGCAAACCAACGGACCCACAGAGCGTCTGCGCAAAACCATCGCAGACATGCTCTCCATGTACATCGACGCCGAATACAAGACGTGGGACACCATTCTGCCCTACGTGATCTTCGCCTATAACACTGCCGTCCAGGAGACAACCAGGTTTACCCCATTCCAGCTTGTATAAGGCAGGAAGCCCACGACAATACTCGACGCAATGCTCCCGCAAGTTTCAGACGAAGACAACCTCGACGTTGCCGCCTACCTTCATCGCGACGAGGAAGCCCGAAGACTTGCGCGGCTTCGCATTAAAGACCAGCAGCACACCGACGCCCGACACTACAACCTGCGCCGGCGAGACACGCATATTACAAGCCGGGTGATCGTGTTTAGATATGGACGCCAATTCGCCGCCATAGATAGTGAAAAGTTGCTGCGGCGCTACTTTGGTCCGTACAGGGTTCTCCGTCGCATCAGTGATCTCGACTGTGAAGTCAAGACTGAGCTCCATGTACGCGAAAAAGTAAGCGACGCGACGAGGCGGCGCGGCGACGACGGCTGGCTGTCGCTCCTTCGCCCACCGGCCAAGCTCCATGCATAGCGACAACGCGAACGCGAAACGGAGACGACGATCAGTGTTGCTGGCATAATACACCGCAAAGCTGTTTGCGTTTATAACAAGAGTCACATTATTTGCAAGGATTAAAATTTTGGGCAGAAAAATGTCAAATAAAACGTGTTTACAGCTTTGTAATTGAATGTCATTGCATGTCATTTTATGTTATTGTCACGGGCGCCGCCATGTGAATGAATGAATGAACTTTATTTCCGTCATCATGGGGCCTCACGGTCGGGGCGCAGCAATTAGGAGGGGGCACCTCCCAGCCGGCTCTCAGCACCGGAGACCGCGGAGAGAGTGTTGTGGTAAGCTGTCTCCGCCTGCTGAACGTGGGGCGCATACCTGTTTGAACCTCGCGCGCTTTCTGACCTCAAACGACGCATACTCGCTAAGCCTAGCAGCACAGTAAACACAAGCAATCTGAAAATCTGGGGTGTTTTATCGCTAAAATTCTGTGGTTGACGCAAGTTCAGAGAAAGCGAAAGCTTCGTGAGCATTTAGTTTGCCGTGAACGTGGGGCACAGCGTAGCGACGACGACGAATCGGTGGTGAAGCAAGATTCCCGGCCAGAGCCAGCGCCATCTTTGCCAGAGCCGGCAAGAGGCTCGGTAGTGACGTACGCTGCCAGGTTAGCTGCTATTGGCTAATCGCGTTGGCAACTTCCGGGCGACGAGCGAAATTTTCTGTGAGTGCAGATCCGAGCGACACGACAAGCGACACGGGTATTTCGCTTCGCGCGACGGTGCCGCTCGTCGCTTGCCGCTGTCGCGTTCGCGTTCGCGTGAGTTTTCGCGTACATGGAGTTCAGCCTTCATTACCGACGGCACGACAGCATCTCAGCGACGACGCACACGACCGGAAGTCGTACATGTCGTACGCCTTAAACCATATTATGAACGCTAAAGGGCTCCAAGTTTGCATTCTCCGTGTTGATTTTCATTTTTGAAGCATCGAGGCGGCGCTTCTTTGGGAGGGGGGTAATGCCGCGTATCATTGTAGTGTCCGTTCGTTCGTGCTCAAACACGCAGGAAAGGAATGTTATCATTTTTGTTTGTGACGCGGGAAGCGACCGGACTAACCTCGATTGATCACAGCCATCAAGAGCTGCATCTACGTTTTTCCAGATTACTGTAGATGATCTTGACCTGCTATCTCGAAGTTTCCTTGCCGGCTTTAAATTGAGCGATGCCGCGAGCGGCGGGCATTCGTAGTTCGACGACTGACGAGCACGTCTGTTGCTTACGCCGCCGCTGAGTGATTAAGTTCTTTTGCGGGCGCAAGTCAGCTCACAAATAAAGAGCTTCGTTTGCAAGTTTTGTTGCTGTCTTCCTGAGCGCTGGACTGCCGTCACTACAACGTCACAATAGCATCCGGCGATGCCTTCATATAACGCCGGGAAATCAGTCAAAAATTCTGTTTCGACAACTCCTGTTCGCAGAGAAGGTGAAATAAAGAAAAACGAAATTACTTCATCAAAAAATAAAGCTCATATCTTGCTCTCTATGGGGGGCACCTACTTTCCAATATCGCCAATATCGCATAAAAAAAGCGGGCACATTTCCGTCTTAGAAGTAAGGTGCCATGCGTCCTATATTCCGTATCCATGCGTGAACCACCGTTTCAAAGCAATTTTGCGTCTTTTCCGAGCAAGCGTACTTAGTTGCGCCTGCCAGTCTTTCTCTGTTTTCAGCTTTTCACATTGACCCTAAATGGGAAGGCGCACCAGTTACTATTGCACCAACGCTGATGTGGTAAAACGGGTTCTCGCACCTCCTCTGTCCGAGACGCAGGCGAACACCAGCCAGCCGATACACAGCGCCCAGACGAGGTGGTGGTAGGAGGCGTACAGTGCCGCAACCCATGGCGCCGGCAGCGCGTCTCCGTCGCCCCAATCCTTGGTGCAGAAAAGCACGGTGGCTCCACCCAAGAACACCGCGCTCCACGAGGCCTCCTGGCACACCTGCACACGGCGGTCAAGGTGAGCGGTGCGGTTGGCACGGAAATGCAGATGGTGAGCGCCTCCAGCAGCAGAGAGTTATAGGCTTACAGCAGAGCATGTAGCAAAGCGTGAAGCGCCATCCGCTACCGTGATCCGCTTCCGTGGGGCACCGTAGGTATACGCGCTGATCGGTCCCGAGTCCCGACGCGGCAGGCGCGCACGCACCTGACGGGGACGTGGCGCCATCTGGCGCCCCCGTGGCGTTTTGCGCACGCGCGGTGGCACCTCGCGGAGGCGGATCAAGGAAGCGGATCGCAGGTTGCGCTATGCTACAATTGTCTAATGAGAAAGATCAGCGGGTTCTGCCGAGGCCAGAAAAGAACTAAACGAGCGATGTGTATTGCATAACACATGAAAGATGGCGCCTGGTAGCTATTTACGCTGCAGATGTGGTTATATGCGATGAATTCCCGTCCATTTTGATACTTACCTTTTCGTGAGGTGACTAATGCCTTATAGAAAAGAACCGATGTGAGAGTTCGAACTTAGTGTATGAAAGGGTGTTTTAAATGAACCCAGTTATCATGGTGAAAATTAACGCCGCTACAAAAAGTATTCGTATGTGTTCATAATGCTTGTCGTGGAGCAACCTTGCGAATTGTCAGCCCTGTGCTATTATTCAAAAAGTTTATTTGCGTGTGTGATCGTAATAGAATAGGCTATGAGAGCTAGCGCGTTCAAATTTGGATATGCCTGTTACTTTGGAAGAGCGCAGCTTCAGTCACACGGCGGGCATCAAAAAATATTCTCGGGTGCCAGTGTTTGAGTCTTTAATGCGAAAGCATTTCTAGGCTATGTCGGCGGTGTCGTGTCACCAAAACGTGTCCGCTAAACGTGTCCGCAGAAGTTGTCACGTTCTCAGAACGGACAGCATCAAACGACTGCGTGGTTCTCATCGATAGAGGACGGTGTCAGCATGCTGCGCAAAAAATTATGTGGATAGGATGATTAGTTAATTAATTATAGCTAATAATGTCGAAATCACGTCGAAATAGCGCGGACGACGATAAAGCGTATGGACGGCAAAACAGCGGTAGAAGGCAAAATATTGGGAAAATCGGAAAAAGGTGAAAATAAAGTTTGAATTTAAATGCATTTCATGAGCGATAATAATTCTAACAAAAAGTATTATTTACATACAAGAAATAGTTAATAAATGGCAGCAAAAATAATTGGACGGTTCAATAGGGTTCCTAGGGGCTGGACGGAGATACGCCAAATTTGAAAAACAAAAATGCTCAAGATAAAAGAAGGTATAATAAGGGTAAATAAATCGGTTTTCAACTGAAGCATCAGAATATTACCCTGATTCAGCAGTTAAATTAATTAACAAGCAAAAAGAAAATGACAAAGAGCGGCAACGAGTGCCGAGGAGGCGCCAATGCTTTCGCATTCTCCCAGTGCGGGTCGCCGCAGTGATCTCTAAATGCTGGTGTAAGAAGATCTGATAGAGCTTCACTCAGAGACATTCTGAACCTGTTCAGCTTAGCACCTGTCGTCGGTCATAATAGAGAATTATGAGTCTAGAAGCAGACGGCGTCTGGGTAGGAAGATCAACTGCAGCGTCCGTCTGTGATGCTTTCAAATCAGTGATTCGTAGCGTTGGCGGAATATGGTCACTGGCGCTAGGACTTGGGGTTCTAACCTGTGTTCAGAAATTTTTTTTCGTCACAAGATATTAATAAAAAGTGCTCGTTTCAAGACCTAGAAAATATATCAGTATCAATGAAAGAACCGTTTATTTTCTCAATCGATTTCAATAAATGCTCATTTCAAGACCTAGAAATTATATTAGTATCACGGAACAATTTCATGCATTGTAACTACAAGTACTTTTATTACAACAGCTATAGGGGACTTCTTTTCGGTGTTCTCTCATTCAGACTTCTGTAATCTGCATACATGATATACGACCAGAACCCTATCTGTGGGATATGACTGCAGAAATTAGGTGCGAATTTGAGGTAACAAACTTCTCTTTCAAAGACACCTCAAGATACCTCGAACTTCGTTTCCTTTCTGGGTGGAAAGTGGTGAATTTAATTTTGTCCCCTTCTGTCATACGTCGTAAAAAGCGCTTTTGTATGGGCCTCGACAAGAAAGCAGTTTATAATGGTAATTTTAAATGGTAAGTATAGCAGCTGTAGCAATTTGCTACTCTGCCAGTCGGGAGACTGCGTACCGTACGACAGCTCAAGAATTCAGCAGCCAATGCCCGACAAAGAAGACCCTCCAGCGGATGGCGGCGGCCGATTGTCATGGCGTCGCGGTTATGCCCCCGCACCTCCAGCAGTGGCATTGCAGGAGGCTTTCAGGTGCAAGAGGTTTAACCGCAGATTAACAGCATTAGCCGCGAATATGTCAATTGGCTGACGCCCTTGGCTTGAGGGCCTCCTTTGAGGAGCGTTTGCACCTGTACTCTTAAAGCTGTGCTGTAATCATTTAAAAAAATAAATTAATATATATTACCAGTATAGGAGATAAGTTGCGTTAGCGCACATAGCTCTTTTACAATTCATTTTCCTGCTCAAAATGGAATGAAAATAATGAAAATTTATTGTGAAAAGCCAGGCAAAACGATGTTTGGTTCCTAGGGGTTTAACGTCCCAAAGTAACTTAGGCCATGAGGGACGCCGTAATGAAGAGCTCTGGAATTTTGACCATCTGGAGTTCTTTAACGTGCACTGACATCGCACAGTACACGGGCCTCTAGACTTTCACCTCGATCGAAATTCGAATGCCATAGCTGGGATCGAACCCGCGTCTTTCAGTTCAGCAGCCAAGTGCCATAACTTCTCAGCCAGCGCGGCGGATCAGAGGATGACAAATAACATATAGCTAAGGAACAACTAAAGTGTCCTGCCACGCTAATACATACTAAGTTGAGGCTGTTAAAAGAATGACAACCCGCGGTACTTATGTAGAGCGGGGAGTTCACTCTAAAGGACTCATCTACTATCTGTTAAAAGAATGAAAATTAGAAGTGCTCCCACTAATATATTTGTTAGAATGGGCAATAAAAAAAGAGACCTTTTCTGGTCTCAACAGCGTGACGTCAAAGGGGCAAGGCCCAATGGGAAAAATCACCCACTTTTTCTTCTAAACTGATTTTGCATGTGTCGATCATTTTCCCATCACCTTTCTTCTCCCGTTTACAGACCCCTTGGTATGAGCAGGGTATGGGCAGCACCTGCTGCCCCTCCCGGTCAGAAGGCACATGATTTGCCCGCCAAACCAGAGGCACCTTGCGCCGGTTACAAATGCCGGGAGATATATTTAAAGTTGACGTTTGCTTCTTCAGTTCCTACCTCAGCAATTATGGTAAGGTGCAGCACACAGAGGCTGCTATGGAGCGCTTCACCACGCTACTGCCGGAAGCGACTCTGCAATCTCGCGCGGGCGGCTAGACTCGACGCAAGGACTCGAGCCCAGCGTAATCGCAGTTCAGTAGTCGGGAAAAAAAAATGTCAGCGTGAAATGGCCGCTGCGCGGGCGACTACACGCAATTTTTTAACCGTGCTTCATAATGTGCGTTCGATGAAGTGTAGCTGTATCCTATCACAACTACGTCGCTTCGCGACGCGGTGAATCCTATATAAGTGTAATCAGAGGAAGAATTTCCGTTCAGATTCCGCACCCTATGGCGCAACTGTTCCGTGATGCGGGGCCACTGGTTGCGAAAGGGAAGGAAGAGGCCCTTGATGAAGCGTGGCGAGGCCTTTTGTTGCGTGAGTCACACCATGCACTCACTTGTTCTCTATCTTTTCGAATCTGCGAGTCGCTCCGCGGAGTATGAAGCATGTTTGATAATTGTGTTTCTCGGAATTTCGCCCAGTGTTTGTGTGTTCTTAAAGCTAAGAATTGGAACTTGGACTGAAAGTTTTGTCACGTTACAGTGTTTTCTCCACGCGTCTTTGCAGGTGCGCACTGCAGTGCACAATGCATGGAGTTTGGCTCTTAACGTTTGAGTATAATATTATGTGTGTACCACGACTCAATTAGGAGTCGCTTTTGAGGGTTGGTTTCATGTTGCCGGGCAGCAGTGCTGTCGAAGCAAATTTTGTAATTTCGTGGTGGGTGCAATCTGGATGACCGTTTGCCTCGCTGCGCTCACTCGAGATGTTCCGAACGTAGTTCTTGCACTGATTCTATTTTTCAGCTCTTCGTTTCACCAGTGCACGTCGTTTGCCACTTCCCATAAGGGAGTTCGTTCATTAGGCCCTCATCTCTTCCTCTTGGAGGACGAACCTTGGGCGGAACGAGGAATATTTACCTGATGAAAAAAAGGCACACACATAAAGTTACTACAATGCATAGCCAAGTGTGCCGTTAGAGAAGCATTTAATTGATGGCAATACTCGCGCCTTGAAGAGCAAACCGTGTGCCCATACACTCTTCTCCGCAAATGAAGCATATAACAACAAAAACACGAAATAAAAACACACAAAAAATTATGGGGGCATCTAAGCAATTCTTGTGATGTGTAACTGCGAGAGCACTGCTTGTCGCTGAGTTCTTGACGGGGACTTGGGGGGGGGGTGAACGTTATTTCACTCCAGCAGCCTGCTTCCCACATTTCGCTGCGTCGCGATGGTCGTGTACTTCATCGGCAGTGAACTGCCGACTCCGCCGCCACGCTTTGCTGTCTCGCCTGTTGATGTAGACGCGAGCGATTCAACTTGACGATGAAGTTTCCATAATGTCGCAACCTCACTCACCGAAAGCTGAAGGCGAATTAACGGCGACAGTGGGGTCTTTCTCTTTGGTGTAATCTCTAGCCGCGTTTACATGAGTACGACAGAGCCGCATCGCATTTCCTATCCTATCTCGCGGAGGCGACACGCCAATGTTTGCATCCACCACATCAAGTCAGGCTGGACAGTCGCATCTCGGCCAGTGTCGGCGGCGGAGTGGGCTAGCCGCTGCCGTCTCGATTCTGGTCTGCTTTGTTACAAGAGTGAGGGGTATTGTACAGCGACCTGAGGAATATGGACGGGCGCCCCCCAAAGCTGCTTCCATTCCATTCCATTCTCGGAAGGACAGCCGCATTGATGGTGATGACGTCACTCATGTGCGGCGTGTCTGTTATGCGTGCCTGAGGCCTGAGTGCTCCTCCCGTGACGTCACGACAAGAGGCCCAGAAGCCCAGAGTCGCCGCCACTTTTGGCGGAGCTTAAGGAATCGCGATTGGAATCAACTAGCAGCAATAAGCTTCCATTTATCACTCCAGATTTTTTCTTTTGTTAAAATACTGGAATGAATAGCAGACACTTTACGCGGAATTTATTTTGAGGCACTAGCCGCAAACCATCCGAGCAAAGGTTTTTTAAGCACCTCTATCGCATTGCGCTCTCTCAGTAGATGTTTTTCTTTATGCATTACTTGAAATGAATTTGCCATTGTTTAAAACTTTACCTTTTTTTCACCTAGTTTTATGAACCACAGTGATAATGAAGAATTAAACACTCTCAATTAGCTTCACAACTGCGTATGTGTATTTTTATTGGAGATACATGCATTTGTTCTAAGATCATATTTTAAATGAATACGATCCCTTGAGGTGCTTGGCTTAGAAGTATAAGACGGGCATCCCGGAAACTTTGATGGGATTGCTCCTGGGCGAAGGCGCAGATGCGAAAGTGGTGCAGTGGTGGTGCGCCCTGTAACCTCGTCGATGTCGGAGGCCTCTCGCACGGTGTCAGACTCAATGAAGTGAAGCTGGCAAGCCTAGAAGGACGTGTAATTTTAGTTTAGCAGCTGTAACTTGGAAAGAGAGTTTTCTTGAAAGGCTGCATTCGCTACCTGCAATGCTAACCAGCTGCTTAGTTTAAATACACTATTTTTTACAGTACATGCGCTTAAGCTTATCGTATTTTGCAAAAGTAACTATTCTTTGAAGAAGCTTCGAACATCTAAGCCCCGTTTCACATGCTGCGACTAGAACGAAAATAGTCGTCCTAGTCGGTGACGCCGCAGTGCGATTTTCGGTCAGTGCCTTCACATGCAACGCTGTACTCAACGAATTCGGTCGGCGTGACAAGCAGGGTTGCTAGATGTCTGCTTATGCAACCCGTGAATAAACACGACTGTAATGCAACATGGAATGTGTTTATATTATATTATTCATGCGTACTTTTAGATACCAGGTAACATTTCATGTTTTTAGTAAAGTAAACAGTTTTGAATTATTCAAAAAGTACGGTGGTGCGCTGAATGAAACCCTTGAGACCTGAAAATAGCGCGGGCCACCAAGGCGTCGATATAACGCTTGGGCTCGCGCTGCTCGGGCTCTCCCCGCAATTTGGCAATGGCGACAGTCGGAATGTACGATCCCGAAGGCGTGCGCCTTTTGATACTCGAGGAGTACTACCTCCTCGAGAAAAAAAAGTTGCTGATTGCCATGGACCCAGACAGCGTCTGTGAAGCGGAAGACGTCGACACGCCGGCGCTTTCCGCTTCCTTCGATGCCGAAAATCGCCGGCTCCTGTTGCTTGAGGAGTACTGCCTCCTCGAGAAGAAGTTGTTGGAGGGCCTGCCGACACCGAGGCGTTGGTGGGTGCGGCCAGTCTGGGAGAACAGGAAGGCGGAGTCTGAATTTTACACAGCCGTGAGTTGAGAACTTTTAATGCCGCCTTGTGTGTTTTTTCGCATATTTGCTGCTTGCTGAGTCTAGCCATAATCGTGGTGTGCAGATGCCACTCCTGATCTCGGGAGACCGAGATTACTTTCGGGGCAATTTCCTCGCTGGCGTCCCAGAACCCTCCTCGCATCGCCGCCCGTCCTCCTCCGCTCCCCTCCTCCTCCTCTTTTTTTCTTTCACGGCTGTTGCGCTCTTCGGTCTATTCCTCCGGCGAGTCTGCCTCCGCGCACCGCCGCCACGAATCTGCGCGTCTTCTGGACCACGCGGTCTGTGTTTAATATTTTTCATGTTTTATAGTTTAATTTCTTTATTATTTTGTTTCTTTTCATATTTGCATTTTTTTATTTGTTTTATTTCACTCACGAAACCCGTGCGTTCACTAGATGTGCCTTTTCTCTAATATTTTTCGTGTTTTATGATCTAATTTATTATATTTTTGTTTCTTTTCATACTCGCAATTTTTTCATTTGTTTCATTTCACTCACGAAACCCGCGCGTTCACTAGATCTGCCTTTATTCTTGCTCAAACCGTGTTCGTGGCGGCGACTACCATTGAACTGCCAAACGCCCTGGTTCGATTCCCAGTCTCAATAAAGTTTTTTTTTTGTTTTCTTCGCCGGAACTCGAACACACTTGCTAGCATTCCCTGCTCACGGCAGTATGAGGCATTAAAGGCTTTCGCCTTAATAAAGCGATTCTGCTCGTATTTTCTTTCACAGCTGTTCTGCTCCTGGCGAGCTTCTAGGGCGTCTGGCTCGCGATTTTCGCGTTGCCCTTCGAGCCATTTGTGTGGCCGGCACGTTCCTCGCGCAAAGAAGGCGACTGCGCACGTACTTAAAATGGCGTTAAAGGGCGATTCACACGACGGTCCGTTCGCCCGCGGCCCGCGCACTACCTGGTCTCCTTCCGTGATATTCTCTCGTATTACCGAGACAAACGAATGGAATACGCGCCCCCCGCTCCGTCCCTCACCATAGCGCAGGCTGCACATTGGCGACAACTACAAACCCGGACTGCTCAATACCCAATACTGCTGCATGCCCGATACCCAGACCAATTCTCGTCATCATGCAAACTTTTGCGGCAAACGAGGCGCCCCTACGATTTACATCATTGGCAATAAACGTTTCCACCACCACCTACGTGTTCATGCGTCAGCACATTGAGAGGCGCGCTGACCAGGCCGCGGTCCAGAAGACGCGCAGATTCGCGGTGCGCGGAGGCATAGCCTCCTCTATTTTTTCTGTGCCTGGTCAAAGGCTGCTGAAGCGCCGTCTGACTCCGCCGTGTTTCTCCGCGGGGCGGCGCTGCCAGCCCAGGATGGATGGGCGTGCGCGTAGTTGCGGCCGGCTGCAGGGGCTTCGGCGGCCGCGGAATAAATGTGGCCTTTGCCTACTCCACAAACGACCAACTCGTCCTAAGCCATTACCAAAAGTATATAAAAGCAAACATTCGACAACACAAAAACGACGTCCGCAACTATGCAAGAAAGCGCGCAGTCCTCTAACCGAACATTCCTAAGACACACAATCAACATCGACGAAACCAGCACACTCAGAGCCGGAACAAGTTAGCAAAAACGCGCCTAATCCTTGTGCACTGAAATTCGCAGCAACCCGGAATAAAGCGGCGCTAAAAACAGATTTCGAATTAGCTGAATGAAGCCCGGCCGGCGACCGAAGCAGACGGCCTGTACAAGGCGCCGAAGAAAAACAACAACACAAGCAAAGCGACAAAATCAAACGTTGAATGCGTCAAATACCTCATTGCTAAAGAGGGGTTCAAGTTTGTTCTGACCAGAAAGTTTTCTTCGGACCCCATAGAGTCGTTTTTTGGCTGGTTAAGGCGGTCTGCAGGAAGCAATGATCAGACAGATGCTAGAGCGGTACTCGCTGGCGTAGAGGCCTTAAAAACTGGGTTAGTGTCTGCTTCCCAACACAGCAACGTAATAGAAACGGAAAGGCAAGCACTTGGAGCACTGAACAGTGCACAGAAACTTGCAGTCACCCAGCGCGCGGACGACTTTCCACCAGAGGCGAAAAGTCTCCTTGAAGACCTTCTCAGGACACAGAAAACGTTGCTGCCAGCGCCAGACACTGCAGCACTTGCGATGTTAGGAGGTTATTTGGCTCGCGTCGTTCAAGAAAAAATTGATTGCAGCAGCTGCAATGCTCTTCTCACGCGACCAGCCTCATCTGCGCCCAGTGACAGTTTGATCCGTCTTCAGGACAGAGGAGGCCTCCTTTATCCTTCAACGCAGTTTTTGTATGTTCTGTACGCCCTCAAGAGCTACGTCGAGGTGTTGCTCAACAAAAGACGGTTCTTATCAAAACCCCTGCAAGCTGCAGTCAACAATGCAGTTGAGGCTCTTGCAGAACATGGAGCACTGAAATGCGAGCTTGCGTCCAATGACCACCACAGCCAGCTTCTGAAACTCATCTGCGGAAAGTTTTTCCGCCCTGTTTTTGCGAACTATGCCTTATCGGTGACGGACAGGAACGATGTAGTGAAACCGCTGACATCAAAGCCTCTATCTAGAAAGATTTTGAAGTTGTGAAAACATTTTTGCATGTATGTTTTATTCTATATACGACAGTAAATTTTTTTCCATTCACTCATCTGCTTATATATTGGGTCAGATACGACCTATGCTAAGAATACGTGTTTTGTACAAAGAGGCACAGTAACAATTACCGTCGATATAGCTGTAAACTTAGGCATTCATCTCGGTACTGGAGCAACGTTCGATATGTATGCCCGGCCGCCGATTTCATATTTTCCTTGATGAGCAGCTTTTACTGAAGTACATGTGCACATGGCTTAACAAAAACAATTTAGCACTTTAACCATCGTGTCCGCACATCAATCTTACTAAACGGAGAGTAGTATACACAGTAGCAGAATTGCGCGCCGTCTTTTACGCTGCGTGCAACTCCTGCCGCGTCGTCTGCTCCATCCTTAAAGCCCCTCGATAATTTGAAAATAGCGACACTCTCCTCCACTCCGGCGTTTTCCTCCTCGAATATCCTCGCCCGCCGGCTGCGCGCGCTGCACACGGCACGCTTTTTTGGCCATCGCTCGCTCGCCGTCCGGGCAGTTGGCTGACACATGCGCGCGCTCTTAAGTTCGCGCTTTTTCCACGCTCTGTTATTGAATAAAAACAGGAGAAAGACATGCGACACGCGTGACTACCACGAGCCACATAAATCAGCGTCTCGTACGCGCAATGAAAGTGCCAATTACGAGCGCTTGCGGCCCGAACAAAACCACTTGCTGCATACATCTCACATTCTTTTTGACTTTTCAATACCGTAAGTTTCAACACGTCATAGTATATGAAGCATAATATTTACAATATATGTGAACATTCCTGAATATTTTCAGCATACCAATGTTTAGTTAAATGTATATTCTCTTCGAACTAATTATCGCGAAGTACAGTTTATGAAGTTGTTCACGCCGGCGCATTTGCTTCAATGGCCGTCCTAAAATTTTTCATTAAGGTTCAGAATGAGTTTGGCACCGCGCAGTGCACATGCAACGGCTTAATCGCTTTTGTAGTTGAGAATTTTCGCGATGGCTTAAAAACGAATATGAACTTTTCATATAAGCATGAAACGACTTCAGCTCCCGCTGTCGGCGACCTTGAGGTGATGTCGAGCCGAAGATGAGAACCAAAGATCCGCGCACCGATTTTCCGTCATCCAAGGAAAGTGTCTGCACCCCAAAATTTGGCCCCCTCAACCACCGAAATTTGACCTTGTCCGAATTTCACCAAAATTGGTGTCAAGCCTAATTTTAATATGACCAATTCAATGGTGAGCTCCAAAATTAGGTGGGCTATCCCCAAAATTTGTCTCTCTGGACCCCATAAATTTGACGTCGTCCATATTTGACCAACATTGGGGTCCACCCTAATTTGACTATGGGAAACTCAGTGTTGGCTTCCAAATTTAGGTAGACCACCCCCAAAGTTTGGCACACTTGGGCATTTTCCGCCCACATTCTATTCCTTTTTAAATCCGCTTAGAGATGTTTCGTTAGGAAAGAAAAAAAACTGATAGCAACGACCGTGACAAAACCCAAGAGAAAGTTATAGGGTCTTAGCAATTTGGTCAGCCACAGTCAAGGCTATCCTAAAGCAAGTGCCTGACTAATATAAGCCTTGAGTATACAGTCACAATATGACGCACAGTTTTTAAGATGCAATGTTTTTTACAGATGAGTCGTGTAGTTTTACGCCGAAAATATTCATAAAAACCACGAATAAGCCAGCTGTGGACATCTGTCACCCGTTGGGTGCAGTTCTCAAAACAAAACACAGAAAACAAAAACATAATTAGGGAAATGAAACAGCTCAGATGTAGGCCTATAGTTTTTGAGCGGATGATGTATTCAACAAAAGGCTACGCGACCATGCTCAACTAAAGCAAATGATCACAAATTGTAGCAATGAATATACAAAAATGGCATGCATTGGATATTTACAATACTTGAGTAGATTCAGGCAAAGATGGAAAGCACTGAAGTTATTAAAAAATGAATTATTTATGTGAATGCAATATGAGGTCTTTTCCGAGAATGTGGCATTGATAATCTCACCTGGTAGAAGCGTAACGGTTCAGCAAAACAACAAATAAGCGTAGATCGTTAGACAAGTTGCATTCATAAAAAATCTAGGTTAAGTCTCGCTCGGGACATGCGCCGCATTACTGCGATTGTGCACCATTACCAGGGGTTCGAAAAATTTACCGCACCGCGGATACCGCAGCACGCATACCAACACTTTTGCTTCCACACTTGCTAACACATGCACACACATTGTATGCATCAGCCTCCGCTATTATAGCACGTTGAACGGAACCATGAAGTGACAACAATAACACGCATAACGACGCAAAATGATCAGTGAATTAAGTGAGGTTGTTGGCTTTGTGATGCGCATGCATGCAGTTTCAGTATACACAGTTGCTTGGAAGAAATGCACAGTTGCTCGCAGAGGTGGGCAGTCTTCGTCGGGGTAAAGTTCTTGCGGCCGATGTTGAGCAGCCGCTTTTTTCTTCTAATGGTGTCTTTCTTGCCGCTCGGAATCGCGAAAAGAACAAAGGCTTTTTCATGCCGGCTTGTGCACTGAAATGCGCAGCAACTCGGCATAGCGCTGCTCTAAAAGAGCGCGAATAACGCGAAGTGCAAGCGCACAATGCCAGGGAGCTCGGTCGTAGCAGCGGCGGCTGGCCAAAAAATGGCGCCGACAAAAAATGAAAACACAAAAAGAGCGAATTTTCCGCGCGCTTTTCCCGGAGACCGCCCGCGGAGCCAATCACCGTTGAGAAAAGCGCCGATGGGAGAGGTGAGAGAGGAGGATCGGCGAGGGTGCGCGGCGCGGCGGCATAGTTCACAGAAAGACGCTACTTTCAAATTATCGAGGGGCTTTACTCCATCCTGGGCTGCGCGCACCACTCGTCGGCAGCTTCGCGTACTAGCACGAACGGCGCCTAACAAGTAACAACGGCGTTTCCCGCGATTGAGCGGGCACGAAAAAAATAGAGGAGGCTATGGCGGAGGCAGATTCGCCGGAGGAATAGACCGAAGAGCGCAACAGCCGTGAAAGAAAAAAAAGAGGAGAAGGGAGAAAAACAGGAGGAGGAAGGGCGGCGCTGCGAGGAGGGTTCTGGGACGCCAGCGAGGAAATTGCCACTTTCGGAAGTTCTACCGGATGACGCCGGAGCGTTTCGAGGAACTCTATGCGCTGTTGGAGGATGCACTCACAAAAGATTACGTGACACGTGAGCCACTTCCTTCACGAATGAGGCTCGCGATCACCCTCAGGTTAGTGGCCATGGTGTTAGAATAGGTTAGGTGTGTGAACGGGCCGTCCCGCGTCGGAGAGCAAGTGGCGAGAGCGAGGAACGAGTTTCCGCCAGCCGCCGAGAGATGGCGCGGACCGTTGGTGGCTCAGTGGCTGCGAGCCCGCGGCACCCGCGTGTGTCAATGCTTGTCCGTCGTGTGCGTCTTTCATTTTTCTCGCTGTGCACGTGGCTTTCGCTGCTTCTTCTTCTTCTTCTCCACATGCTGCTATCCACGCATCGTTTTCTTCGATGGTGTATTCTGCGTTTGCGTGATGGGGAAAAAGTGCTTTGTGACCCGTTGCAATACGGGCTACAAATCCTGCAAGGAGAAGTTTTCGCTTTTTTCGGCGCCGAAAGACGACGAACGGCTGCAGCTGTGGCGGCGGGCCATACCAATAAAGGACCGAGCTCTGCAAACAACAGATTACGTTTGTGAACGACATTTTGAGCCGAGTTGTGTGTCCAAAACCTGGACGGCAGAGTACAATGGGCATGTGCTGCAAAGCGCACCACGACGTGCGTTGTTAGCAAAGGACGCGGTGCCCACGAAATTCCCTGACTGTCCTGCCTACCTTTCGAAGACTTCAAAAAGCAGAAAGCGACCCGCCGAAAGACAACCGCTAGAACCGAAAAAACTGAAGAGCGCCGAACCTTGCGCAGAAGTCTCAGAAGAAGGTAGCATGCGCTCCTCGTCGATTACAGCTGAGGCGTACAACGTGACAGCGGTTGAAGAAGAATCTGATTCCAACTCACCAACAGCGACGATATCAGTATTCGCAAGCTTGTTCGAAAACCCTCCACTCCATGCTCCACTCTCGTGCCTACCGTCTAAAGGCTGGAGTTTTCACCGACTCGAAATGGACAAAGTCAAAAGTGTTGTCTTTCTTCAACTAAAACGCTCCAGGAGATCTGCCAGCCAGTTGTCGTCGGATACCTCACGTGCTGCATCGGCGGACGACGTCACGTCAGACACGAATGAAGCAACGTGCTCGTGGGGCGCCATCTGTCCTGCTGCTTCTCTGATGGCTGCCAAGCTCGTCGAAATTAATGACAGAATGGAGGTGAGAGTAGTGGTGATGGGCAAAGTCGTTTCCTTAGAGGATTTGAAATGTGCAAGCTCTGTGAGATCTTTGGAGGACGATAAAACTATTCTGGAGCAGGTAGACAAAGTAAGGCTTTGTACTGGAGGACCAAGCGCCAAAGAGTATCCTAAGGCTGAGCCGCAAAGTGCGTTTCTTGATTACGATAATAAATGGCGCCACAAGATATGTCCACTAATCCTCAATGCTGCTGAATCGGTTTGCCAGAAGTGCTCCAGTCTCTCAGACACATTCCGAATTCGCCAGAAGAGGCTAATGGACAAGCAACGCAAGTTGAAGCCTGGTGGTGCTCTTTTTTCTGCGAAAAACTTGCAAAACGGCGAAAAACTTGCAACGCTCAGGCGTGCGAACTATGCCCTCAAAAGATCCAAGAATCGCCTTTGTAACCGGCTGAAGATCCTCACTGCCGAGCTTAAGCAAGCCCGTGAGCGCCTGCAGACAATTTCTGGAGAAGACCTTGAAACGAAGCTTTCCGAAGCTGAGCTACCAGGAATACAGCTGACAGCAGTGAAAGAGTGTTTGGCAGCTGCCAAACTGGCAAATAAAAAGAGCAGGCGCTACACCGAAGACTGGCTTTTGCTGTGTCTGTTACTGCACATTCGCAGCCCATCGGCTTACTCCTTCCTTCGAGAAAATGATGTTCTACCGCTTCCTTGCGTCACCGCAGTGCCAAAGTACTTAAGTTTGGTGAGGGTGAAGTGCGTATTTGACACGCGATTTTTTGCCGCATTTAAGAAAAAAATGGCAACCAAAGACGAGTTCTAGCGACATGGGATTTTGGTGCTCGATAAAATGCAAGTGAGAAAGGAGATGAGAGTGCACTCGAAGTCAATGACTTATTGCGGATTCAGCGATTTTGGGGACAGTTCGCCGACCAGCGATGACCTCGCCGACTGTGGACTGGTCTTCACTTTTCGAGCATTTGCGGACCACTACTCACAGCCAGTTGCTGTCTTTGCGAGCAAGGGTCCTACAAAAGGGACGAAACTTGCGCAGCTCATACTAAAAGCGATATTTCTCCTGGAGGAAGCAGGTGCGTTGGTCGATGGAATAGTGTGTGACGGAGCAGCTACTAATCGCCTAATGTGGAAAGAGTTTGGAGTGAGTGGGGCTCTTCGGCACACCAAACACTTCTTTACTCATCCTGTTGACAACAAACGCAGTGTTTTTGTTTTTTTCCGATGTGCCTCACCTCCTCAAATGTGTGCGGAACCGCTTGCATCGACAAAAGGTTTTGGTTGTTAACGGTGAACGGGTGCACTGGGAGCACTATGACAGACTGTTTGTTGAAGATTCCAAGCAACCCGGTCTGGCACGTGTATGTCCTAAAATAACATTTTCCCATATCAATCCAACGAACACTGAAAAAATGCGTGTCAAGCTGGCGACCCAGTTGTTCAGCCGTAGTGTAGCAAAAGGGTTGGAGTTTTATTCGAGGAGAGGCACGCAACGATTAGAAAACGTGAAAGGAACGATGGAGTTTACCATGAAACTCAATGACCTCTTTGACGCCCTCAATCGAAACTGCCCGCAAGAAGGTATTACTGTAGGGAGCAAAGATCTGCGAGTTTTAGCTTCTTCATTGCATTGGCTAAACAGGTGGGAGCAAGATGTACTATCTGGAAAGATTTCCCGTGCAAATTGCCTCACCGAGCAGACCGCAGAGGGTCTGCGCGTGTCAATTTTATCTGCACTGGAGCTGTCTCGGTATATGCTTAAGGAATGTGGGTTCAGCTATGTCTTGACGGGCAAGTTCAACCAGGACGTGCTTGAACGTTTCTTAGGAATAATTCGCCAGGCAGGCGGCCAAAATGACCACCCCTCTATGCCCACTTTCCTGCAATTGTATAACATGCTCTCGGTGTACAGTTTGCTCAAGCCGCCAAAGTTTGGCAATTGCGAAGTCCAAAGCGCCAGTAATGCACATGCACTAACACTGAATGATATTAAGCTTGCGTTCAAGGCTGACACCGAAGAAAAGACACAGCTTCAGCAACTAAAACAAAAGCTGGATGGCTTAGTCGACGCGGAAGCTGAGTGTGAAGACGTTTTTGATCATGTGTGTACAGAGCCAGAGGTTATTGACTGTATAATTTATTACCTCGCTGGTTTTATGTGCCGAAAACTTACGAAGAGTACAACATGCTCAAAATGTAGAGAGTGCCTTATAGGAGAAGCTACTGCACAGTCTCTAAAAGAAAGTGCTCTAGTTCAGTGCAAAACTCGAGGTGGACTGTTGCACCCGAGTAGGACCATCTTCCACCTTCTGCAAGCAGCCGAGGCTAAATTTCAGAAGAATACTTTTCATAGAAATGTCTATGAATTGACAGTAGAAAGCATACTAGAAAGCTACCATTTTTCTTTTCCCTGTCCGGAACCCAAAGAAGAAATTATGGCAGGCCTTCTGCATCACTATATAGCAATGCGAATGCGACAGGTCTGCAAGCAAAGAAAAGCTGATGCGAAAAACAAAACGCAGCAGCTGCGAAAGCTTGCTAAACTTGTTTAATGCGTGATTTTTTACTTATCTGTGTTTTTTGTGTGCCAGATCTTTTTTTGTGAACTAAACAGAAGATAGCATAATGTAGCCGGATCTCATGCAAACTTTTGATGCCAAAATTTGCGCAAACCTGTAGAATGTGGCCTTTTTTGTGATTGCAGATATGTGTGTGAAATAAATGTTCATGTAGCATTGTGTTTTTTTTTTCAGAGCATGAACGCAATATTCGGCGCTCGAAAGCTACGCAGAAATTCGCACATATAACAGCTGCAAGCGAAAACACGAGAAACTCGTTTCCGGACGCCAACTTCCAGAAGTGCCGACAGTGTTTTGCATAATCAAGCGCAACACCGCTCGCATTATAGCTTAATATGAGGACAGGCTATTAGGAGCACTTTCAGACGTATCGCAGAGTAGGTGCTGTTACAGCCCGCATCAATTCGAAATTTCAGTGCGAGCGAGAGCGAACAGCCCTTATTTAGTGGCGTACGATTTTCACGGCGAGCATTTAATACAAAGCGCCAAAAGGGGTTAGGTTTATTCCGACTAAGGCAGAATTGGCTGTGATAAAATAATGCAAGTAGCCAGCAGTGCGCGCGTTCACCCTGTCCGTGCTATACTCGAATCCACGCAAGTCTACCCGCGCGTTTACGGGCGCTGCGCCGCTGCGCCGTCGAGGGCCCTAAGGCCCCTAAGGCCCCAAGTTTGGCGCGCCGCCTGCCGGAGTGCAGGCACACTACGAGCGCCGGCGCGCCGCGCCGGCGAGACTCGTTCGTACACCTAACCTATTCTAACACCCTCTTAGTGGCTTTACTGCGTACAAGTTCGTGGGGTGTCTGTACGTCTGCGGCCGATTTATGATGTCAAATTCTTGTTCGCATCCCAATAATTCTGTCATTCCTGCAATCAGTAGTTGTGGACTTGGAAGTCTGAAAAGTCACCGCACATACCAGAACGGGCAAGCGGTCATGTCTCTTACCTTGTTGCCACATGGCATTCGTAAAACTGAGCTGCAATATCGGGGCAAAAACTGTGTTTTTGACAATCGCTTCGGTAGGCTAACTATTTCATTGGAGCGACACAGTTTTGAGAAAAAGAATGTGGAAAGTTTTTCTAAATTTGGAGGGACTGCTCAGTGCCATAAATCTTGCATTAACTTTCTTCACCTTCTCTTCCACTTTTGTCTTTTAGGTACTTGGCATCGGGGATGCATATGCAGGAGGTGGCATTGTCCTTCAGGGTAGGCATCTCCACAGTAGCCGGGATCATTCACTTCACATGTCGGCTCCTGTGGAAGGTGTTGCAACCTCTCTGCTTAAAGGTATGCTTTATGGCATGTATACCTGAAGACTGTAGTACATGCTTTCGTGATCATGCATGCATATTTTGGGGGATGATGGCCACATGACCCATGCTTTCTTCCTTCATTTCGTGAGGAAATTGGCAAGTAATGACTGCAGACATAATTCAGTGGTTCCAGTTGTACAAAAGCTCCCAGGAATGTGTGATGAGGGGTCAGTGGGCATGGTGTGAATAAAAACAAACTAAAGAGTGCCAGATGAGCGTAGGCTTTTAACTGAGAAACCGGAATGCAACGCTCGTCCTGTCTACTCTGCCTTTGTTTAGCCTCGTACAGCAGTTTTGTTTTCAGTTCTACAGTACTGCTATGGGAAGTGCCAGAAGCCTATGCAGCTATGAGTGTTTACGCATTGCATGTCTATTCACTTTTTTAAAACATACAAATTTTAAGATACACTGAAAGTATTAAATAAAACAGCATTAATGAACTTGTGTAATGCAGATGAACAGTGTCGTTATAATGCTGGTGCAAGAAAACTGTTTAGTCTTGCTGTGTTAACTTGAGATCTGTGTTCAATATACCCTTGAAATCTCCATTAGCACTTGAATTTATAAATATACCATCACTGCCTCCATGTAACAATCTGATCTCTTACACCACCCCCGCTCATAAATGTGCATCTGATGGCATGGCAAATTTTTATTTCAGATGCCAACAACTGAAAAGTGGTGCGAAATTGCGAATGGTTTCCACCAAAAGTGGAATTTTCCCCACTGCGTGGGCGCAGTGGATGGAAAGCATGTACAAATACAGGCGCCACCCAATTCTGGAAGCCTGTACTACAACTACAAGGTACTACCAGTGCTTTGTTAGGTTTCAGCAATAATGCTTATTGTTTTGGTTCCTTGCAGGGCACATACTCCATTGTGCTGATGGCGGTTGCCGACAGCAACCTTAAATTTATTATGGTTGACGTCGGTGGCTACGGTCGGCTGAGTGACGGCGGCACACTAAGTGCATGCAGGTTCGGAAAGAGCCTGGAGCGAGGTGTTCTTGGCTTGCCAGCCCCAAAGCAACTTCCCGGCTCTGCAGTTGCCGCACCCCACCTATTTATTGGGGACGAAGCCTTTCAGCTTCGACCTGATTTCCTCAGGCCCTACTCTGGCAGGTGCCAGGAAGAAGAAAAAAGGGTCTTCAATTATCGCCTGAGCCGGGCAAGGTAAATTATGGTCTGAAATGCTGTTCTCAGAACATCTATCAATATATGCTATTTATTTCCAGGAGGTGCGTCGAAAGTGCATTTGGTGTGATGGCCTCACGTTTCCGCATTTTTCGGCGTGTCATCAACCTTAAGCCGGAAAATGCGGATTTTGTGGTGTTGGCAACATGTGCATTGCACAACTTCCTCACCGAGGACGCCTACTACATCGATGGACAGTACGTGGACCACGAGGACCACTTCGGTAACGTAACCGAAGGACAATGGCGCTCTACACTGGCAGCTGATGGAGGCTCAGCGATGCTGGGCCTGCAGCCTCCTGCTGGCCATAATTTCTCTAGGGCAGCAGCTGAAGTGCGAGACATTTTTTGCTCTTATTTTTCTAGTGCTGCCGGTTCTGTACCATGGCAGCGTGCATTTGCCGGGTTGCGGCCATAAATAAGATCTTGTTAACAATAAAATTTCGATGGAGGCGAAATTCTAGAGGCCCATCTACTGTGCAATGTCAATGCATGTTAAAGGGCCCCTGCCCACCCCATGGTCGCAAACACTCTCTACCTCACTTTGAGCGAGCCTCCTCTCCTTCCATTCCCTCCTCGAAATTTTCCCTCCCGCTCCTCGTCGAGTAGGATCGGCAAGGCAAAATCACCCCTTCTTTCTCCAATGTAAGCCGGAGGCGTGGTGTCTGTGGAGTGCGTCACAGGGCTACGTCATGGCCCCGCCTTCAATAGAATTCTTTTCTTGGTTTTTCCTGCTGGGTCTGTTCGAGGGGAGGGGGGGGGCGCTGCGGGCGCGCACACTGAACGATCGAGAGGCGCGATCGGCTCGACCACCTAGACTTGTTAGCGAGCGCATCCTTTCATACATCTGTTTGTCATTCCCAGTTAGCGAGCCACCTTTTCATTTTTTTAGGCCTCCCCATCGCTTCACGAGCGGAGGGGCGGAAGTCGGTTCTGTTCGAAACACACGGCGAAGTGCGGGCCCGGCAACCGCCCGTTTGCTTTTCATGTGTGTTTGTGTTCTGTGTGTTTGTGTCTTTTCTCCGCTTCGAAGCCCATGTCGTTCATTGGAGTCAAGGCGTATGCAAGATGCATGAAGGATAAGCGGTGTCTGTGCGGAGCGGTCAAGTGGGCGAGCGAGGGAAAGGCTCTGCTGCACTACTAATTAAAACCTTGTTTTGGGGGGCTTGCATAGAAGAAAAAAAACTGAGAAGGGAGCGCGCACGCAGAGCGTCTCGTGACGTGATCACGGCGGGGGGGGGGGGGGGGGCGAACCAACTCTCTCAGTTTTACTATTTTTTTACTTTTTATGGCTAGGGTTCAAGGCTGTCGCCGCACGCTCCCTCCGCAGTTTTTTTTTTTTTGTTCCTTCATGCGGGTTTGTAGGCATGAGCCAGAACAGAAGGCGCTGCGGAAAGCGTTGTGCAGACGACGCGACGCCAAGGCTACGCCCAACCTTCTCCCGTCAGTCAGAACGATGCACCAATGGAGTGCCTTTAGCGAAAGTAACCCCCATGACGTCAACGGGGTTCAGAGTAGTGGGACGGGCCGTTTTTGTTGAAGGAAAGAACGAGCGGGCTTTGATTTGAATTTTCGCAGCTTTTCGGGGCGCGCATGGCTCTAGTATTTTGCAGAGGTTATCTTCGATGCCTCATCTATGCAGCGGGCTTGTTTTTCAAAAATGTCCGGACCCTGGGCAGTGGCCCTTTAAGAGAACCCCAGGTGGTTTAAATTTCCAGAGTCCTTTCACTATGGTGTCCCTCATAGCCCGAGTTGCTTTGGGACGTTAAACCCCCATAAACCTTTTTAATGAGGATCTCTCTCTCGGGTTTTATACTTTCGAGTGATGTACTGGTGGATGGCCGGCATCGTACCAGTAAAAGGGGGACAACCTAACTCTTTAACTATCGACCAATTTCTATCTCCTCTTCCTGTTACAAGTTACTTGAACACATAGTTTCTATCTTGCTGAAAATAATATTTTGTCACCTGTGCAGCAAGGTTTTCGAAAAGGTTTATTGGGGGTTTAACGTCCTAAAGCAACTCAGGTGATCAAGGGACGCGTTATTGAAGGGCTCAGTAAATTTCGGCCTCCTGGGGGTCTCTAATGTGCACTGACATCGCACAGTACATGGGCCTCTAGAATTTTGCCCCCATCGAAATTCGACCGCCACGACTGAGATCGAACCTGCACCTTTTGGGTCAGCAGCCGAGCACCATAACCACTGAGCCACCGTGACAGTCTGTGTTGTAAAGTGTAGAGTTCATCACAGCAATCTCGTTTCTGTACAAGGGCAATAAGGAGCACTGGTGTGCACACGTTCTCAATATGATCCTTTTATCAGGAGTAATGCCATGGTGCTTTCTTGAACTTTCATTTTTTAAGCTATGGCTATGATCAATGCCAATAACATGGCTACATTTTTGTCTGAGCCCTGCGTTCAAATGTGGGACCTGTTTTGGTTGCTTTGTAGACGTCTGCTTGCTCAGTACTCATTCATTGTGACTGCTGTATAACACAATGGTAGATGTGCTCGTGTATATAGTGTATATAATGTGTACTTATGCATGTTCGCATTATTTGTCTGACATGTGTGAAGGGAGCGACGATTTGTTTGTTTTGTGAATATTTGTATGCATATAGATTATACTTGTGGAGTTGTACCTATTCTCTATCCAGTGTTTGCCTATTCCTTGTATTCCCGTACCACTTAAGTTGAGTCTGTCATTGCCTCTGTCTATAAGGAGGTGCGAGCTTGTCAAGCCGCCCATGAGGTATATGTGTTAACAAAACCCGCATGTCGACCACCAAAAACCAAACTCTTGGGCAGCAGACCATAAAGGGGCTCTTTATGAGCTCTGCCTAGCCAACAATGATGTCCTGAATGCTAGCGGTGCAGGCAGATCATCTTATCCTTTGTTGCTGTGGGAGCAAAGCAACGAAAGGAATTTTACAGCATTTCATTAATAATGTGCACTGTCATCAAGGGCTCCAATGCAAAGAGCCATGGGCAGCTTACCTCTGATGACAGTGAAGTTGCACTGTACAATTAGACCGAAAATAGTGTTTGTTTTTTTGTCAGAAAGAAATAAATGCCTCGAATTATCCCCCACTATTCCTCGGAAATAAACGAACACTGCAAAAAGCACAGCCTAGTTAAGTGTGAGCAACACCTCATTGTGCTCCTCAATAGCATAATCAGAAACCATGGCTAGGCTACGTAAATGCAGTGGGCAGTCTCTTCTCTTTTTAAGCAATTGAAACAAGATGTTTGTGACTGTAATGTCCTGGTAGCTCGGTTTTCTTTGTCTTTGTCATCAGTGTGCCACGTGTGGTCACCAGGTCTCATTCATGCGTCTTTTGTACCAAAAAGAGGAAGTGCTACTGTGTTTTTCTCTCTTTTCCAGTGCAGATAATATTGTCTTGAAATAGGTTGCAACACAGGCATAATATGCGAAAAAAAAACAAAGCCTGTTTCAGCTGTTCCCCCTGAACACACGGCATTGAGTAAAGCACATTCATACTATTGTTCTGTGAGCCCTACAAGGTAATAACTTGCCATGGCTTCTTTGCTCCATCTTTTCTTTTCAGAACTGCAGCACAGTGAAATAAATGTGGTGCCATACATACTGCATCTCTTGACACTTATTTATATTCTGATGTATCAAATGTTTAGGGGAATTCCCCAAGGTGGAGTAAATTTGTAATAAGGGAGTAATTACTCATTGACATCCACCTGAGCGCAGCCATAGAGCTACAAAGGAAAGCTATACAGCTTTCCTTTGTAGCCGTATGGCTGCGCTTGGGTGGATGTCAGTGAGTAATTACACCCTTAACACTTATTTATTCTGTCGTTATCATCAAGTAGTAAAATGAGTAATAAATAATCAGTAATAATGGTAATAAATAAAAAATAAATAACGTAATAAATAAGTAATAAGGGTGTAATTACTCACTGACATCCACCCAAGCGCAGCCATACGGCTACAAAGGAAAGCTGCATAGCTTTCCTTTGTAGACGTATGGCTGTGCTTGGGTGGATCTCAATGAGTAATTACACCCTTATTACTTATTTATTCTGGATTTATCATCAGGTGAGTGGGATATACTCCCTGACTGTACTGCCCTACAATGTTCAGAAGTTCCATTTGCATATGGTGTCTCATATTGTTTGGTACAGTTGCCACATATGGCTTTAACGACAGCAAGAAGTGTTCGTCTGCATCTGCTGGCCTGTGCGCCAGTAATGCACTGCGAACAGTCGCAAGCTGTGCATTCACGACATCGAGCTCTTCCCGTGCTTTCCTCCGCTTTTTGGGCTGCGGCGGGCCATTCCCTGCAGACTGGCTCGTCGTGCCTTCATCTTCATCCACAGCCACAGACTGAGAGGTGCTGGGCTGCGGCACTTCAGGGCACAAAAAAAATGTCCTGGAATGAGGCTGCTGGTGCTGAATCTGCAGCTGGAGACCCTAGTCGTGGGTGGTCTTCGAGCGCTTCTTGCACGGCCACCACCTCCATGCTGCTGTGTCCTCTGCAGGATGGTCACATTACGTAAACATTGAGCACTAAGAGAATGTAGTGATAGATTTTCACAGCAGCACTGCGAATACACCTGTGACTCTACTGATCACTATGTCGCAAACCTGGCATTCACGAAATCGAAGCTGCAATGAAACTGCACAAACTAAATTGAGGCATTACATTGAACAGTTATTGTGGTGGATGAACAATACACCCTGAGAAGCAGTACATGCAACATTAATTTTTTTCTGTGAAAATGATGCCTAAATGTTTCCGCTCGAAACTATCGCAAACAAGTAAAATGAAATGTGGGTGGGAAAGTTGCACTGGAGTAATACTTACTGACGTACTTCCATCTGGTCTTTTAAAAATCGCATCCTTTCAAGGTGCACCCCGCACCTGCTCTTCGGCAACGCTCCAGCGCCACTCCTTGAATCACATTCGAGGTCTCTGAGCTTCCTCCTATATCTGTCTTTCGAATTTCTCCATCTCTCCTGGGCACAATCAACTGTAACTGAAAAATGTATGAAAGTTAGCTACAAATGAAACTAGTTATCTGATTTGAAGTATGAACGCTTTCTCACATGCTCCAGAAATTGTCTAGTACGTTCCCAAGTTGTTTGTGTAAAACAAAACTGACAGAACTACACTCTATTAAAAGCAGCAAAATGAGCCAAGTATGACTAAGAAACATTCCCATATCCGTTTCTTGGTTTCGGCGAGTGCTTGGTTCCTTCATATTTTGAATGAATATTCAGTGATATTCCCCTGAACGTGCCTTCACTTCAGCGAGTGAAAATGCATACCACAATAAATAGTGACAGCACAAGACAAAACTTGGACGGGTTTGGTGCCGGGATAAGGCTATTTCGACGTTTGAGCACACAAATGTTGGCAAAGCTGCCACAGTAACTTCAAAGGTCCAGAATGATTCCGGTCACTTGAGTGCCTTTATAGCGAACCGACAGTCCACAGCACGCGACTATTTTTCCATTTCGCCGCCACCTGAAGCCGTAACACAAACTCGGAGGCATTCGTCTCGCGCTGAGCGGCAAAATTTACGGTACTTAACCGGGCACAGTCGTGTAGTCCCAATTCGTGAACAAGACTGGGTGTCATTACGCTTACTGTCAGTTTTCTTGTTTAAGGATTAGAAATTTTACTGAAATGAGAGCCCACTCTGTGCACGTGGTTGGCCTTCGCAGTGTGTAAACAATTATAAGGCCTGAAAAAATATGCGAGCAAAAGACGTTTTCGATATTTTTTTTTTGAGCAGGGCACAGTATACTATGGTTCAATGGCGTTTTTATGTTCCCGTTAAACAAAGCAGTGCAGAGTACCACTGTTTAAAACGCCGAGAATCCGCACGTGCAGCTGCGTGCATTGAACATGTTGCCTGCGTCGACCTTCCGAGCCGGCTATCGTTTATTGTCAAACAAAGGGCGGTGCAATCACTCATGATCAGAAATTCGACATTACAATTAACAGCGCTAAGAAAAAACATACTAAAATAAAAATGGACCAAAAGAAGTGGTACTCACCGTTGGGGTCGATTGATCGCAAGGCGTCTCTAACCTCCTCCCACAGCCCAGTTTTGTTTGCATTCTTTCTGTACTCATTCGATTTCACGTTCCACAAAAGTGGCCGCCTCTCCACTTCATCGATGAGAAGTTCATTACAACACGCGCGCGTGCCTTCAACACCTCGAGGAGCAGACATGTTCTTGTGCCCACGTGCGCGCGCAACAACCAAAACACACTTTGTGTTTGCCGCTGCATCCGTTCTGCTACACGTGACCGCACGTGACATGACATAACGATGCTTCCCATTGGTCAGTCGCAGCGCGATCACATGACGCTGCGTAAGGATTCCAACCGGACGGAACCGCTGCACGGAATGTGTTGATGATGTTATGACCCGCGTGTTTTTAGATGCAAGGCAATATTTCGTACGTTCTGATTAGAATAAACAGTTTTGCTTACGCCGCGGGAACAGCTCCCACGTGACCCCACGCCGAGACGGCGCGTGACGTCACGTCACGTGCCGTCTCGGCGCTGCCCATTGGTCAGTCGCAGAGCGACGCTGCGACTGAATTCCAACCGGACGGAACTTGGTCGCAGGCCGTCTGCGGCTAGACCGACGGCCCTCTCCAGTCGCAGACCGACCGAATTCGCAGCGTCGCAGGCGAGAATCGCATGCACGTGAAACGGCCCTTACCCTGGAGTGCGGTGATACAACGAAGTTCTCTCGTAGTATTGCCCTTATCCAGGTGTTCTGTTCTTCTTCATCCCGGTGAAACTTGAAAACGTGGTTTTTGGGACACGATTTGTAGTTAATCCGGCAACTGGGCACGCAGCACCTGTTAGGCATATCACGGCAGAAGCGTAATCCATGTTCCACTCTAGCGATGGTAGCGATGGCATTAGAACACCGTCTCGGACACAACCGCACGCGCAGCAGGAGGTGTAGGCACAGTCAACGTCTAGAAAAAAATTGCGTTCGGAAGCATGTCGCGACATGCCGTGACTTTCCCCGAGGCAATGAAAGGAGTGCCACGTGTTTCCAGAACCGATCGCATTGTCGTCTCCTTCGTCCCCCACTCTGACTTCTCGGTACAGGTGGGGTTAACCATTGTGTACCTTCCAGGCCTCATCTTCAACGCGAGTGCGCCGCTCGTAGCTTCGAGACGTGCTGCACGGAACTTCTATGTGGGCCTCTTTCGCGTGACGTAGCTCAAGGGGGGGGGGGGGGGGGGAACGAACAGCCAGCAGGCCTTAAGTTATGCCTGCCACGGCTTACTGGCTACGGCGGGGTTTTCCATAACGAGCCAAGTACCTTTATCACACGCATGTTTAGCGACGCTTTCTCGAAGTGCACTTTTCTTGAACGAATGACACTTTCGGTTCGCGCTGTCGCACGACAATCAAGTGTCATTTGGAAATGATGGCAGTGGCGAAGGATGCTGTAGTACCTTTGAGAAATTAATTTGCGCGTAAATACCTAGAAAATACAATTGTTCGCAAATCTAATTACTCCAACTTAATTTTCAGACTTATTTCGACACCTGATTAAGTGTTAACTACAAAAAACGTCACGATCCGGGACAAGTAATGCCCCTGCCACACGGGCGTTTCGAATGCCTTCCAACCGAATGTCATTCGACTCGACTGCCGCCTTGTGGTGCTAGACGAATTTTTTTAACAGCATTCGACTGAGATACATTCCAATTGGTGGCGCTACGCAAATACATTCGAATTCTTGTGGGTGCCTCCCAGAAACGAACCCTGCCCGCACTATTCGCTCTGACACACAGCCGTCGCCATCGCTTCGCCCCCTCCAGAGAAACGCCGGACTGTTTTGGTTTTGAGAATGTTGATTTTAATAATAATATAATGCCTTCATTCGTGTCATACACAGTATATAGCACTCAACGCCGGTTGTAGAAGCTGTCATAAATGTCAGCTTGAGAGAGCCGCAGGCCACCAAGCACTAGACAGCGCGGTACAGTGATATTGCTCCTTCAAAAAAAAAACACAATATGATGCAGTACACAATACACCCTGACCAACGAAATTCTTATCTTCTATAGTGGACTGTCATTCGGAAATGTAACATTTTCATGTGTATTGGTAACTTTTTTTGCTTCTTTTTTAGGAAATATTTTTTGTACACCCTAAGTGAGTGCTTGAGGATCATAGTACACCACTGAACATTTACCGCGTAAGCGCAAAGCTTCCCCGCGAATGCACCGATGAGGACGAGTGCACTCCGTCAGAAAGTCACCTGCGGATATCCCACTCTCAGGCAAGGCACTCCATGGTACTCTTGTTTGCATCGCTGTGTGCAAACTGCTAGTGGTCGTTTGCATGACATGAAACGCAAGCTGCACATTAGTTACCTTAAATAATCTCAATTTTGTACCGGTTGTACCCTTGCTTGTTTACACAGCGTGAACACTCTGCAGGAAGCGCCGATGCGACAGCGCGCCTTCGAAACCCTTGGTATCTGGGTTGCGGACATCGCGTAGGACCGGCGCTTCTCGCTAATCGTCCCTCCTTTCTCCTGTGAGTTGAATACTTCATTTTGAATCAGTTTATCAAGAAGCATGTTCGGTGACCGTTCGCATTCATTGAAACAGCGTTATTTGTTATCCACAAGCGACGGCGACGACTGCTGCTGGCTGCTTTAAACACTGAGCGGCAGTCTGGGTCCTACCTGGCGCTTCCCGTTCAGCGCATGCGTGCGCTCTAAAGTAAGCAATTCGATTTCAGGTCACTCTTTTACTTTAGATTATAATTGAACAAAGAAACGCAAACAATGGTATATGCACTTGTTTGATAACTACGTGAAAGAACCAAGAAACTATCCTAATTATCCACTGCACTACTTATTGGGAGAGCTGTGGTGGCGGTGTCTTATGTACGGGTGGGATTATCCTTACTGTGGTCTGTCGGCAATTGCTCCACCTGAGTCCCTTAATTTAGACAATATATGTCTGTCACTGTCCCGTAAAGCCAGTGCTCTCGAAAAACATCGAGGGCTTTCATCACTGCTGGCCCCTCAGTTCATGAACGCTCAGGCAACACGATGCTAGAGACTGCGTCCAACAGAACCTTCAGCCTCCTCAGATTGCACAGGAGTGTCACTCCCGTCATAAAAAAAAGCGCGGAGAGTGCCACTATTCGTGGTCGCGCCAGTTCATGTAAGATACATTAAGTTCCGGATACGAAGTCCGTCATTTAGTTTATTTATTTATTTACGCAATAATGCAGACCATTTCCTTGGGTCCAAACAGGAAAGGCACAAAGATATAAAATACAATGCAAGAGCAATCTGTGAGGAGTAAAAAAATGTGCACAACAAACAACATTGGAGAATATGCCTATACAGTACTTAAAATACGTCATGAATTGCCTTCAGAAAGTCACCTGCGGATATCACACTCTCAGGCAAGGCATTCCTGTCGGTAACTGTCCTCGGAAAAAATAATGCTTTCACGGCGTATGACGCTCAGCTGTGATCGCGGGGGTGAATTCGACGCGTTTGTAAAAACTGCACATAGCGTAGCGCCGATAAAAGAGCTAGTTCATTGATTTACCGCAAAGATAGGCGACAGCAATTACAGCACCAAGGCGGCACCTTCACTACGGCGTCCCTCACAGCCTATGTAGCTTTGGGACGCTAAACCCCCATAAACCATAGACCTTGCAACGCCCCAAATGATTGTTGAGATTGGCCTTTTGGACACTTCCATTTCTTTCGCCCAAAAATTCTTCTCCAAGCATCCCATATCCCTGCTTTTGGCGTCCTTGACTATTAACTTCTTTGTATAAATTTTAATTTGGCTTCTAATCACGGGTCTAAATCCTGAGTTGACTAAGGTGGCACTCGGTGCTTGTTGGCATGACACAGAGACAAGATACGGCGCCTAAGAGACACGGCACACTGTTTATCACTGCGACATGTTTCTCCCGGAATGTACCTTTCTTCTACATCCTGGACGTTGCAAACCTTACAACTTGTCAAAAAGAATCACCGAAAGCATTCTCGCATCCTTCCCAAGGGCCGCTGTCTTGCTAGCGTTTTCAATCGACACAGCCTACTCGCCCCCTCAAGCGACTTCAACAAACCCCTCAACCACCTAGCCTTTTCCGTCCCCTCTTTCTCTTCTCACTAGGCGCCTTTCTCAGTACACGACTACTGAACATGATTTCGTCAGGCACAGAGAAGGCTTCCCGCCGCATTGATACTTTTCTCTCTCCCACAAAGCCCTTCCTGCTCCCCTCTCCTCCCACAGTGTTGAAGCTAATCCTGACAACGGTTAACCCGACCGCCCAACTCCGTCGCGGTGCTCCCTCCGTCTACCCGCGTGCGGATATGCGGGGAAGGAAAGGGGAAAAGAGGAAGGAGGAGTTCAGGGTGAAGCAACCCGCGCTGGCAGTTTGCCGAACTAAACGGCCATGTGCCGGAAAACTATGCCCCATAAGGCGCTTGAACCAACAGTTCTCTGTCACGCTAGTGCAACGCGGCCACTAGCTGCGTGCTTTGTAGAAAGAATTTGTATATAGGCCGTTTCTGTATACACACACATCCTCGTGCATTAACTAGCACATTGGAAAGAACGGAAAAAAAGGCCCCTCGTGGCGTATGCGTTGCGAGCCCGCCTGGCACACAGAGGGCCTGGGTTCGAACCGCCATGCCGGCTGATGTCTTCTTTCGAATGGTGATTTTCGTGCTCACACGCACTGCCGACAGGCCCTGTATACGCCACTCATGTGAGAGCAAACGCCTACGCTTTAGTAATTTCTAGCACCACTGGTTTCTGTCACAATTATCGCTCGTCAACTGGCTGCCTGGCGCAAACCGCTGAGGTACAGGAGCCGCTTTACGTTTCCCTGTGGACTAAAAGCGAGCGTTGGACAGCATTGATTTGTTAAGGTCGGTGAGCCCGTGCGTGGTGCGCGTGTGTCGATGGGTCGGTCATCGAGAAGGGACTCAAAGGGTTGATGGGTTAAAACAAGTATTTACTTAAAGGCAGAGAAAAACACAAAAAAGGTAAAAACGAACAGCAGGAGTAGCAGAAACTGTACACAACACGAAACGCGACAAGCAGGAGACGGCAATACAAAAATACAGTCATCCAACTGTAGCGAACAACAAGGAGGCGTACAGAGCATTAAAAGTAGGAATATACAAAGCGTTACAGAGGTAGGAAAAGGAAAAAGTCCGGCGGACAATTCACATACGGGGCCGAGGCGATGACACAGGTTCGGGTAGCTGTCGATGCGGCGATGTCTGGAAGGCGGCGGGCCTTGCACGATGGAACGCGCGTGCCTCGGCGCGGTAATTCGGCCCTCCACGCCCGCAGGCACACCACCCAACCTGTTTAGCTGCCTGTCTCCTCCCGACTGTCCTCAGCTCCCTGCAACCCGGACGGGCCTCATTTCTCAACGCGGCGACGACGGGGCAGAGGGGTCGCATTAACCCGCGAAGCTCCACCGGAGCGCCGCGCGGTACGGGAGGACAAGAGGGACAGCCGTCGCCGAGTCGGCCAGGCCTGCACTCTCCACTTTCAAAAAACAGCATACCCGCACCACCACCCTTGAACTTTCCAGGCTTCCTGGAACTCCAGTGTCGGCTTCGTTCGCCGATGGCCGAGCTCCGAGAAAGACCTTGACGGACCCCCAGCAACAGCCACGGGCCTGTTACTGCGCTATCTGAACGCTCCCTCTGCTCTCTCCTGATGAGACACGTCCCGCTGGTCTCTGACAGTTTCGCACTGCTTCGGGAACTGAGTCTCTGCAACATCTTTTGCGTTGCAGTTCTTTCGAGCACAACAGTGCGTGTTCTTCAGTGGACACGCAGTTCGGCAGAATCCACCGAGGCGGCTGGTTGCGGATTTTTTTTCTCGCCTGCCACAAAATGTACTCGAATTAAATTTACAGTTTACAAGCAACGAAGTTGGTGTGTTTTATGCGCCATTTTATATATTTTTATGCGGACGACCTTGATCCTTAATTTAGGTGTGAATCTGAGCAAAAAGTCACTTTCTGCGAAATTTGGAAGTAATTTTTTCAAGTAAATTTAATTTATTTCTAGGGCAAGCTGCAGGGAAGCGTACAAATTATTGTGGCTGAAGCTTTAGCGACGTTTATGTAAAATTTTTCTTTAAGTGCGGCATTTTTGCGTTTTAATTAATTAAGAAAACACGGAAAATTCTTGCATGGCTTCATTCACAAATTATGATGAAAGAACAAATCAAGAGAAATATTCTCAAAATCTCTCATTGTACCCTGGTTCACATATCATTTAAATATTTTATACTCCAACTTCTCCTTTTCGCCGAAACTTCAAATAGCGCTCACGAAAGGAAAACATTTTTTTCGAGAAAAATACTTCACTCAAACTGCATTCGCATAACAGCCAACATGCCCAATTTGTTTCTTCAAAACAATCGCCGGTGGTCACTTTTGCGGTCACCGACGTTTCGCGTGGAATGACACCAAATCTTATGAACGGACGACTGCGTGAGTGACGCAACGCGGTCTTCGCCGGAGCACGTCGCATCGCGGACGGCCGGTGAACGAGGCGTCCAGCTACTCCGTCGAAAAGGTGATACGACAGCCATTGACAATAGAGCGGGCGTTGCGCAAACAAGAGTTTCACACCCTCGCCGGTGCTAAGCTCTTCATCCTATCGCATCCTTGCCGCCAATTCATGCTGAGCCCAGCGCCCATGGTGTGCGCCGTGCTAAAATGTGTGTTCATGGGGCCACGCCAGATTGCTGTCCGACGGCCTTCCCAGAACAGTTTTCGCTGTAGAACACACTCCTGCCGCGCACTTGTCTGCCGCCAGCTCTTTCCTTTCCGCGTGGAAGTACACCAGGAGACACAGCACCCAGAAATGGCACGGCTACCCAATAAACAGTCTTTCCACCAGCGCTTATTCATGAACGCTGCATCATCAAGCGCTTCAGTCAGCGAAACGCACGATTTCCAGCAAGTTTTGAGGCGGTTGCACGTACACGGCGGCGTCAGCGACGAAGAACAGGGCCACTATACTTTTTTAAGACTGGTTTATTTATTTTTGCTTTTAAATCTCATTGATTCGCTGGCTGTTCAATCTAACGTAAATAGCGGCCATCCAGCCCCATTGTGGCCAGGCATGTACTTCTGGCAGTACGATCATCCCGCACGTCCCCATGCTCGCCGCCAGTAGCGCTGCACCGCGGCTGACAGGGCTGGACGGTGGGAGAACCAGCATGCGTATTCAAAATCTAGAACACAACGCGGGTTTCGCGACGAGCGCGGAAACGCTCGACCAATCGGCACCAGTTCCATAACAATATGACACACGCGAACGCAAGGATGCAGCCAAACACGCGCTTCCGACGCCAAAGAAACGCACGCGAACGCCGCGCTAAACACGTATACAACCTTCCCCAGGCCGACAGAGTGTGCTGCGGCTGGCGGAATGTAGGCTACGATTCTACCTAAAATGCGCTCTACGCCGGTCCTGGAAAGCGTTTCATGCTGCGCCTCCCCTCTCGGTGACAGCATAGAGCGCAAGCTTGTTTCTTCTTGAACCATTGCCGTCTTTCAGATCAACAAGGCAAGCTTGCTTTTCTTTTACAGCAGTAGTTATACGATGGACTTCCTCAGGGTCGACGGCATTACCGATGCGCAACATGACGCGCGTCGAAATGAACACATGTGGAGCAAGCCCATAAGGACAATACTTTTCACCAGTGAGTTGCCACCACCGCGGAGGAGGAATAAACTATTTAAATAAAGCACTATAAAAAACTGCAATCGCTCCGCCAAGGCCTGTCGCCGTCCGCCGAGTTCGAAGCACTCCAGGAGGATGAGAGTAGTGTAAGGGAAAAAAGAGGTGCTAATAACAGCATTACACCAACTTAAAATGTCTTCTGTATCTACATGTCCTCATCCCCCCCCCCCCCCCCCCCGCCCCGAAAAAAAAAGTTTTGCGCCAGCCTGTAGGGCAGCCAGGACAGCGAGCTGCATCACCCCATGCAGCGGGAGACACCGTAACACACCACAGAAGATGGCCAAACACTTAACACATCTGGGATCTGCACCCCTTACTCTGCAAAGAGCAGTGCACAACGCCCCCAAAGTTCAGAAGACCACTCATCCAACTAATGACTCACCGAAACATGAAGCTTCGAAGCTTGTGAAAGCTGGAGCCAACGTAATACTCCGCTGCGCACACGAACGGAAGAAAAAATTAGCTTCGACGCAACTATGCAAAAAAAGCACCCCTGCGTGCACACATGCACGGAAAAATCACGCGTGGGCAACCAGCTGTAACAACGTTGAAACACAACAAAACTTGTCAGACTTCACCACACTTGTACGAAATCATCCGCAGTATTAACAGAGAATCAGGAACCGAGCGCCTACGTTTAAATTAACAGAGTGTCTAGCGTTCCGTCCAGACGGAACATTTGCTGCCGCTGCAGTTCCGTCCAGACGGAATATTTAATGCACCTAGAGTTCCGTCCATACAATAGACAGTTTTAGTTTGACATAAGTAGAAGCTATATGTACGTAGAGTGCTTACGGGTCACCGGTGCGCATGCGCAGAGCGCAAAGTGTCTGCGTGAGTCGCATGGACGTACGTGAGATTCGGATCTTTGCGTTGCGGTCTTCACGTTGCTTGCGTACGTGGCGTTGGCAAGATGGCGGCGCCCTGCCCGCCCGCTTCTCAACGATAACAGCTTCGTCGCTGATCCCTCGACGTGGTATCGTGTTGTAAACTGCTGTATTTGCCTTCAGTTGGTCCATTCTTGCTCTCGCATGAAGTTTTAGGTGAGAACTGGCTTTTGTTTTCCAGTTAGAAATCCATTTCAGCAGCTATTAAGCCTGACTGAGAAGCGTTTGTGGTCGTCATAGCAACGAGTGTGAAACAAAATTAGTTTTATTTATCTGTACTAGATGGCGCAACATGCTAGCGCATTTTTTAGGTTCTATGACAGATCTACAGTTTGCGTCCCGTACGTGTAGCTAAAACAGTACGAAGCGACACGAGCGTACGCTACGTAGACTGCTCACGTTTACGTACGTGAAGGTTCTACGTACGTAAAACTAAAACTGTCTTATGTCCGTACTGTCCAGACTATACGCCTAGTGCATACCGTCATAAAGTGTACAAACATTTGTTGCTGCACGCTTTTATTGCTTTTATTTTGGTTCAGTCGACGCTAGAAGCGCTGTCACACACCAGGCGGAACAGGATTGCCACTTTTTTAAACGGACATTCAAAAGTCTGCAAGCAAACTGGGTTCCCAATCCCTAACACCAACTTTAAGACCGTCTGGACATAACTCTTGTGGCAGATAATGCTGGACGGAACTGTATACGGTGTCAGATACAGTTCCGTCTGCACGGAACCGCATCGCTATAAGCAGTTCGAACTTTAGCGCAAATTGTAGTTCCGTCTGGACAGAACTCTAGCGCAAATTGTAGTTCCGTCCGGACGGAACTCTAGTGCAAATTGTAGTTCCGTCTGGACGGGACTCTAGCCACAGCCTTAAATTAAGATTAATTGATTAACATAAACGAACACGCATCGGCAAGCCAGGGAACTACACAGTAGAGGGTGCCCAATTTGTACCCTACAATAAAGCATGAAATGCAACATCCGGTTGAAAACACCACTCAGAAGTGACCACAACAAACTCCGTCAAGTGTAAAACGCGCTAAAAGGCAGCGGCTGCATAAAGAAATGAAAAAGTCATCTGGCTCGCGCTCACAATTTTCGATGACACGGACCGAGGTAACGACCCTACCGCAGGTCATAGACGATCGACGAAATACCAGAAGCAGTGGTACCATAACGGACAATCACTTTGCAGAGCGGCGATGCGGGCGCTAGAGTTGCGGTTTACTCCATCCACTCTCTCGGAGTGCCTATAGAGGGCGCTAGCGGGTGCCAGCCCCTAGAGTTACCAGCGCCTAGCGATGACGACTAGCTGTCCTGTGTCTATTCACATATTTTCACGTGATAGCTTGCTTCGTGCGTCCAGTCATGCATTTCTTCGCTCACGTTTGGACGCCGGAGCACGTGTCATGGGCTGAGCGACATTGTGAGCTCTCCCGCATGGGCGTCCGGAGGGGGGGGGGCAAGGGGGGGCGGCTGCACCCCCCTGGAAAATCACTCACTCGAACCGTGAGTGATGGCCGCACGTCAGGGGCGGCGGTGCGCTCAGCCAAAAGAGTAAAAGCGGCCCTGCTTCCACGCTTTGGGTCACATCTGCAAAGTGCCGCGTCCGGGGACGCGTCGTTGCAGACATACAGCGGCACCGGCGAGCATGTGTTTCGAGCCGTCTTGAGATGTGTGCCTGTTTCTTTGATCTCTAGAGAGATAGCGACACGGAGGCAGACAGTGCACACCCCGGCCACCGATGAATTCTTCAGGAGGGAGGGACAAATCAGCCGTGTCCATCCCCGCTTTGTCGGACTGCTCAGGGGCAAGCGGGCGATGAGTTGGCGCCGCCGCCGCTCGCTGTCTCCTCCGATCCACGGGAGAGCGCAGTTCGGTACAAGCGCCGCTTTCAGAATTTTCGGCAAAGGGGATTAGCCGCTTTTGTTCACGGCGACGCAGTCTCCAGAGGCGCCCCCACACCAGCGTTCCTTGCGTCTTCTCCGGAAACCAGCGCCTTTGGTCAAGGCAGCCCGATGGCGCCTGCCTGGCTCGCCTGTCACCTCTGGCTGGGCCTCAAATCCCAACAGCGCCCATGTACTGTGCGATGTCAGTGCATGGTAAAGAGACCGTCCGTCCCTCATAGCCTGAGTTGTTTTGGGGCTCTGAGCCTAATAAAAACACACAAAACAAATTTTCCGACCGGAGTGGCGAGTGTCCCTTCCCCTCGGAAGTCGCGCGGCGTTCCTAGCGTGTGCGCGCCTCTGTGTTTGTGCTTCGGTGTTTTTAGTGGCCGGTTGTCAACGAAGCTGAGAACAACCAAGACAGCGGACGAGAAAACGACGAGCGGCGAGTAGTGTGTGTGCAAATACTCGACTGTGCGGTTGCGCGAGCAAGATGGAGCGAGGTGTATGAAGCTGCGAGCGTGCATTTATCTTGTAAATAAGTTTTCGCTGCATACATAGTCATTTTTTGTTTTCAACGTACGCATTCAACCGTTTTTCCAATCAATGTGTATATATTTTTAACACTACCAACCCCGAGGAACTCCATAGCCAGCTTTGTCTCGCGCGGTCCCGAATGATGGATATTCGACGCTTCTTCAAGCGTCAGCGGTTGTCTGACGAAGCATTATCCAAATGCGCCCCTGCAGATTCTGGTGTGACATGTGACAACGGTGTAGCATTTGAACAGAGTGATGCAAGCTTTTATCACCGGACAGTAGCTGATGTCGTCGACTCCATGGAAGGGACTCTGTCAACAGTGAGTTCAGGTGATGCAGCAGGCCGAGATGATTCCATTTCTCCTTTCTTGGGATTCAAGTCCGGATTTGACCAGAGCGATGCAACCTTTCATCACCGGACAGTAGCCGGCGTCGTCGTCTCCATGGAAGGAACTCCACCAGCGAGCTCCGGTCACGCAGTAAGCCGAAACGATTCCCTTTCTCCTTGCTTGGGATCGAAGTCCGGAGACAACATCAAGAAAACAAATAACTTGCCTCAAGAATATGACTTAGGAGAGTTTCTAGGCAAAGCTAAACTCACTGGCATACCGGACTTTTTGAAGTTACGTCTTCTTACTAAGCCATGGTCGCCAAATGTCACATATGATTTTAAGAAGGATGTAACACCTGGAAAGAGGCCTTTTCGACATCAGTGGCTGGGAGATTACGCCCCCTGGCTTGCGTACTCAGCGACAGCGAAAGGCGCCTTTTGTCGTTTTTGCGTCATTTTTCCTCCGCGTGTTCACCGGGGTACTCAAGGTAGTTTTATCGTGCGCGCTTTCAGTAACTACAGAAAAATGCACGAGGCGTGCAGGGATCACGTAAAATCCCAATGGCACCAGGAGGCAATGACGGCCTCACAGAACTTTATGGATGTGATGAAAGGCAAGCAGCTACCCGTTGTACAGCAGCTGAACAGAGCACTGCACGCGCAAGTTGAAAGGAATCGTGAGAAACTATTTCCAATAGTTTCCACCATTGTCTTTTGCGCGACGCATGACTTGCCGATTCGCGGCAAGCAGTCCGATAGTGGAGTCTTCAATGATCTGCTTGACTTTCGTGTAGAAGCTGGAGATACTCTACTTCAGGAGCACTTCGCTTCTTCTGCTGGCAATGCCAAGTACACTTCTGTCCGCGTCCAGAACGAGATCATCACAATCTGTGGCGACATCCTGAGAGAGCAGATAGTTACCGAAACTAACAAAGCGTTTGCTTTTTCCGTTCTTGCTGACGAAACTGCAGATATTTCAGGAAAAGAGCAGATGTCTATAGGCGTTCGCTTTATTGACAAGGCGGAAGTCGAAGTGTGCGTTCGAGAGCAGTTTTTGGGATTTGTAGAGCTGGAGCAATTAAACTCCGCTTGCATCGCCGCGGCAATCTTGAAGCTTTTGACGAATGTCGGACTGATTCTTTCGAACCTCGTTGGACAGGGGTACGATGGATGCTCTACAATGGCTGGAAAAGAAGCTGGAGTGAACAAAATTATACAAAAACAGTTCCCGAAGGCACTATTTTTCCACTGTGCAAGTCACAAACTAAATCTCGTCATCAACGATTTGAACGACGTCTCTGAAATTCGAAACACAATTGGGATAATCAAACAAACCATAAACTTCTTCCGCGAGAGCGTGCTCCGGAGAAAATTGGTGCCCAACATTCCGATGCTGTGTGAGACAAGATGGTCTGCAAAGTACAAGTCTATTAGGATCTTCTCTCAGCATTACGTGGCCATAGTCGAAGCACTCGAGCAGCTCGCGTCCACGGAATCATGCTCGAACGCTGCAACTAGACAACGAGCTCACATCCTCTACTGCGCAACAACAAGCTCATCTTTCATCGTCTGCTTGCATATTGTAGCGAAGTACAGCGCTCGGCTCGAACCAGCTACGAACATTCTGCAAGGTGTATCCATGGACTTCCATTCAGTGCATGGCCACATCACTGAGCTACAACGTATTTTTCGCGGCCACCGGACAAACGCTGTAGAGGAGTTCTCTAACATCATGAATGCAGCAAGGGAGGCAGCCAATCACTTAAATGTGGTGATATCTGTACCAAGACAAGTCTCTCGTCAGGCCCACCGAGACAACTACGGGATTCAGTCGCCAAAGGAATACTACCGTGTGGCAATATATGTGCCGTACTTGGACTCCCTCACTGCTTCTTTAGCTCGGCGCTTTTCTGAAAGCAATGAGAGGAGCTTCAAACTTCTCCAGCTGCATCCATCAAAAATGAAGCACTTGAGCCGTGTTGAGTTCGCTGTTCTCGCCGAAGAACTCCAGTGCTTTTACGGCATCGACAACTTCAAGGAAGAGGCCATCTCTTGGTACGAGATGTGGTGCAACAAAACTGGGGACCCATCAGAAATAACTTACTGCGAGCTTCTACATCAGGCCAAGACATTCTTCCCTGGTGTTGCAAAAGCCATTGAGGTGGCTCTGGCTTTGCCAGTTACTACCTGTACGGTCGAACGCTCCTTCAGTACAATGAGGAGAGTGAAAACGTGGCTACGCTCAACGATGACAAACGACAGACTGGACGGCCTTTGTATGATGAGTGTGCACCGAGAGCGTGTAATGAAGCACAGAAATGAATTTATCACCAGTGTCATCACGCAATTCGCCCAGAAAAATCCGAGGCGTCTACAGTTTCTGTTCAAGGAAGACTGACTGAGTGACTGTCGTTGCGTGTTTGTGAACATATTGTGCTGTGTGCTGGTCATCAATCCGGGTGTGTCGAGAACCCGTATGCAGCAAGACTGAGCACTCTTCTCCACGAAGTGATAGTATCTTTTTGCATTTTTATTAATTTTAATTGTTTCTTCGTTGATAAACTCCAATGTATCTCTCCTAGCCTCGCTTTAATTTGCTGTTTGTAATTTTTCTTTCATGTGTGTATTTTACTTATTTATTTTATTTGTATATAAATAAATAAATTTACTCCGCAAATAGTGCCTTTTTGCTACGAACATACCCCCCCCCCCCTCCGGCGCCAACAACCAATGGGGCCCCCCCCTGCAAAAAATTCTGCGGACGCCCTTGCTCTCCCGCACAGATTTTAAAGAGCAGCAGACCTGCGGCGCTCAGCGTTCCTCGCTGCTGGACGCTCCGCCGCGCTCGCACGCTGTTTTTCGGCTTTAGCGGCGCGCTCAGCCGCCTAGGCCACCCTACCTTCTTGTAACGTGGCGACAGAGTCGCGTTTATCTAACCTGTCCGGCTCCACTGCACGGCCACGGCTGTAGAACTAGTGTTCCCAAGCGTTTGGAAACGCAGATTCAACGGATGAAGCATGATCGCGGTTTGGTCGCTAAGAGATGTTATATGGCAATCAGAACACAGAGCAGTGTAGTGACGGTCGAGTGGCATCCAGCGTCGGTTAACAAAGCTCGAAGTGCAGTTCAGTCGGTGTTGTTTCGAATACCGCTCGAGGAGCTGTAGCGGTGAAGTTTTTTTCCGCGCTGAAACCATCCGGACGGATGGTTCCTAGTTGATTTTTGTTGTCGGCTATGGTTTTATTGGAACGCTGATGGGTAGTTCATTTCATGCTTGAAGCCCCCGTGTGATGTGCACTAGTCAGCGCAGGAACCCAAGGAGCAGTGCACGAACCCAAGATGGTCTGATTAGAAGTGGAGCCCTTCACGACGGTGTCGCTCTCAGTCTACGTCCAACTTTGGGTCGTTAAACGCTACTCCTTTGCTACGTTGCGGGGCCGAACCACTACAACCATGGTCACAAGGGATTCTGTCTCGCGGTTGTGCAGAGCCTATACTCCGTTTCATACATAGCAGTCAACGCAGCCAAGGCTGCGGCGCCTGTTTGCGCTCCTCGTCCGCATCGTAATGTAGTGCGTCGAAAGCAAAAATTGTAATGAACTCAAAATTAAAGTAAATGTTGGTTGATATTGCAGTATAATGATAACGGTGTTTTATTTTGCAAAAAGATTGCTTTTTCTTTTATGTTCTACAAAACAGAGTGCCTTAGTTTTTTGGGTTTTTTTCGGTCCCTCCTGTATCAGGTTTTCGCAGCTAGGCCGGCCGCGCAGGCCGGCCGGTCATGTCGTCTGCTTGAGTTGTTCACATGAAGTATTTCCTTCCTCCGAGACCTGGTGCGCTGTTCTCTTTTCTGTAAAAATCACCGACCGTACAACCGCTGTAGGCCACTCACATGATACGCGTAGCAAGTGTTATATATACCATTCCATAACCTACAACACCAGTTTCTACACTCTCGTGAGTTGTGGCAGTAGTGAAAAACAACGATAGTAGATTACGATCGAGCGAATGGACAACTTTAGTTAAAAAGATGATATTTACAAAGGTTAAAAACATGAGAGCGGATGTCAGCAATTAAATGCCAGCCACAACGTTCACTCACGCTGCGCTTACATCTCATTGGTGTGCAAGAAGCCCGAATTTTTACTCGTTACCGCGAGAGGACGATGACGAGCTACTGTGTGGAGAACGAAAAGCGAGCTTCGTCAACCTCTTTGTGCGCCCTATTCAGGAACCATGGAACCTGGTCGTCGGCTTCTCGCAATACAGAAATACAGAAATGGTACTCCGACTGGCTCATGCACCTTAATATTTCGAAATGTAAATGCATGCACATATCACGCAAACGTTCCATTAGTAATTTCCAGTACTCCCTGAACTCTGTGGCGCTGTCAGTACCGAATTCATACAGGTACCTTGGCGTCGAAATAACGAACAAGTTAACATGGTTAGACCACATTATCAAACTTTGCGCAAGCACTACCAGATCACTTGGCTTTATCCAAAGATCACTATCAATGTCCCCTCTATCAATCAGACAACAAGCATACGAAACATTCATTCGCGCTAAAATGGAATATGCCTCAGCAATATGGAACCCTCACCAGGCTTACTTAATACAACTGCTCGAAGCTATCCAGAATCGGGCAGCGCGCTTCATAACGTCGCAATATTCGTCTCGACACAGCGTTACCAACCTAAAATCGTCTCTCGGCCTTGAACCATTAGCACTCCGCAGAAAAATATCAATTCTTTGTCTTTTACACAAACTATACTTTAACTTCCCTGCACTACACTATTAGGATCGGGTGAGCGTGGTCGGACCGGAGAAGGGACGAGGAAGGCGGGAGACGGGGTTACGAGGAGAAAACAAGGAAAAGAGAACTTTATACAGGAATATTTACATTATTTACATAAGAGAGCAACTGAGAGGGACTCTCAGTGTGAGGGAACTTCTTCAGTAGTCAACAGGAGTGCACGAAACAACGCCCGTTAAATAACGCACGGATTCCCCAGATCCCTGTCTGGGGAATAGTTCGAAGAATGACGTGTCCAATCAGACGGACCGTTGTGGATACTGTTGATACCGCCCACGGCAGGGGCGGCGCTGGGCCGTGGGGGGGGGGGGGGGGGGGCACTCTCGCAGCTCGGTTGATGAGAGAGGGTAGAGGCTCAGTAATTAAACACTGCTGTCTTTCACTCAGCACACCACCACACACTGTTCGTTGACCCGAGGGTCGACTCGGCCACGGAACGCCGCCATCGTCGCCGCATCTTCGGCCTTCGGCGGTCTTTGACTTCGCCGCTGCCACCATGGTCCCACGGTCCTGGAAGGTCGCTGCCTAATCCACTTAGGCAGCAGGGGAACCGCGAGCTGCCTTAATCCACAAGGCAGGGGGGGGGGGCATCCCAAACCCAACAACACCTAACTTTGTTATCTGCTGCCTTACGCTCATCTCGCCGATTATTCAACTCCCTCAGCATTCAGCGGTTGCACGGTTCATCCAACGCTTTCAACAAATCTTTCCTTCCCATCGCCATAGAAGAATGGAACAATCTTCCTGATACCGTTGTCATCGAAACTAATCCCGCCAGATTTAGGCAGCTAATAACAGACCACTTGAACCAACTATAGCTACTTCCCTCGCGATGCTCTGCCTACAATTTGAACTGCTTGTGCCATTGCGACCCCCCCCCCCCCCCGTCCCCCCCCCCCACAAGTGTTTTCCCACTTATTTAATTCCCACGAGCATCTTCTCCGCCGCCGCAGCCGAGGCCATGGCGACGCAGAACTTCATGCCTCCATGGTGCTGGAGGCTCTCTAGCCCTTTCGGGCCGACAACCAACTCGATGCCGTCGACGATGTCGTCAGCTGTCGCGTCGGAAGTAACTGTAAATGAAAAACAGTGCGCCTTTGGGGGCGGCGCACGGAACACGGGAGGGGCAGCAGGTCCCGGGCCTCCCATGACGTCACGGGTGGCCGGCTGGGCTGCTGCTTGCACGAACTTCACGCAGTTTGCCCGAGCACCGGCAAAGGCACGGCGCCTGGGCGGGGGAGGCTGGTTGCGGAACCTCCGGGTCGCAGTGGATCCGGGGCCCGCCTGCACTTGTCGATGAAACTTCTCAGGAAGCCAGCGCCGAAAAAAACCTTCGCTGGGTCTGGACGAGCTCGGGCAGCAACAGGCGTGCTCGGCGGTCGTCGAACTACGAATGCCCGCTGCTCGCGGCATCGTTCAATTTAAAGCCGGCAAGGAAACTTCGAGATAACAGGTCGAGATCATCTAGAGTAATCTAGAAACACGTAGATGCAGCTGTTCATGGCTGTGAACAATCGAGATAAGTCCGGTCGTTTCTCGCGTCACAAACAAAAATGATAACACCCCTTTTCTGCGAGCTTGCGCGAACGAACGGATGCTACAATGATACGTGGCAATACGATGCCAGGCTACCGCTCAGTGAAAGTTTCTGCTGGGTCCTCGAGAGTGAATTGTTAGGACCAGTAACTTCCTTTTAGTTGTGTTTACGATTTTCCCTTAGGAGGAAAGGGAAACAAGAGTGAAATGCAAAGTTGGTTCATTTTGCCAAGAACATAGTTGACTCTCACACGTGCAGTGAACTGTCATGCTAAGACCGAATGTGTTGTTATGACAAGTCAGGTAATTGAGAATAAACTGTGTCTGGCGAGTGCATTTGAGGTGCGATTTTGCACAGGTTGTTTCTTTTTTACAATTGTTAGCCGGCAGTATTCATCGACTTTGACAGAAAGAAGCCTAGACTGACGGAAAGAAGCCGGCAGAGCTTAGTGTAGGGGCACGTGGCTCGAATGACTTGAATAACAGGACGCGGAGTTGTTATCTCCTCGTAGTGTCCCAATTTCGAGATAGTAAACTTTTCGACAGAGTTTCCTCGGAAAGATCACGTAAGGATGAGCTGGGCAAAATTTTTGAACATAGACAGACCCTTTAGTTGACAGAGGGTATTGGGGTGATTCAGCTTTGCAGTTTTGAACGAAATTTTAGTTGTGGGTCAAAGCTTTGAGAGACCACACCTAAACCGTGCTACGTGGCGGTTTGACTTCGACCGTTATGAGGTTACATGCAGTCTCGCTTTACGACTACTACTGCTGTCAACTGCAAAATTTTGAGTTCAATTTTAGGCTTCCCGTTTGTATTGCATAACAGCCTGGCGGATCTCGAGTGAATTTCCTCGCACTGCCTGGGGAGTGGCACTATGTTGTGTGGTTGTTTTCGGCTAATGCCTCCCTTCTGCGATGATTAGGACTCTGCTGTGTGCTGGCATTGAAAATCAAGAGAGGCATCCCGCTCTAGAACTCAAGCCCATCTCTCCTCGGTGAGTGATTGTGACCACTGGCCGGTCGAGATTCTCCTGGCCGCGCAGGAGCTGTTAAGGTCCTAGTACACGGGCCTGGAAAGACTACTTCCCGACGTGTGCCATCGGGAAGCAAGATGCGGTGTCAAGGTCGAAGAACGCGGGTCTGGGAGAGATTACTATCAGACGTGGGTCGTCGTTAAGCAAAGACGCGGCGAAGGCTAAGCACCGGCGGAAGCAGCGGCGACTGCAGCGGCGTGCAGTGGCCGAGTCTACCAGGGGTCGCCGAACCCCGGAGCGGTGCTCACAAGATCAAGCTGTTGCTGCTAATCGAAAGACGGCTGTGTCCGTCGACAGAGGCCTCGTGCTTCGGACATCCGGCGGCGGAATACGAGGACGGTCGTTCACCTGCTGGGAGGCAACAAGCAGAAGACTTGCCGCCGTGATTGAAGTGACCCATCAGTGTTTGATGACTGTGTTTCTTCCCCTTCCCATCTTCCGAGCTGAGAGAGAGCCAGCACCGCCTCTGACGTGGGTGGTTCCACCAGCGTCATCAACTGGCCATTCTATTGGACAACGTTCTTCACGCTTAATTCCCCAGTCAAGGGATCTGGGGAATGCAAACGTTATTTAATGGGATGTTTTTTGGTGACCAGAGCACTCCCGTCACTCCCGTTTTGACTGTAAATATGTGAATAAACCTTCTGTACAGTTTCCTCCTCAATGGAGTTCTCCATCGTCCTTCCGAGCCGGGACCTGCGTACCTGAACTACCCTCTCAACTACAGTGCCCCTCCGACTTCAACAGCATGCGATTAGCATTTTCAGTTATGTTCTCGGTATGAAGAGACCAGTTAAGATAATAAGTAATGTGGACGCCGATGCATTTATATGACGAGGCTGATTCCAACGAAATGTTATCGATGTAGTAATGAGGTGGGACGGAAGTTTTTCTAGATACACGCATGACTTTGCATTGGTTCATATATAGCTGCATTCACCATTCTTCGCATCAGCTCCCTTATTGTGTTGAGGTTTGCCTGAAGTCAGTGGCGGTCTCGTCAAGTAGCCCCCTGCTTTGTACGTTCACCTTGTTAGCGGCTGTCTTATTTCACACAATTCCACGTTCTACACGTTGATAGTTATACGAGCACAATTCGTAGTGATCGTCGAGGTATCGTATTTCTGCCGTGACCCCACCGTTGTCTTGCCATGACGGCGATAGCGGTGCCATTCACCTGCGGATGCGGTGGCCAGCAACCTCGTCGGGGGGTGAAGGGAGCCACCCATTCATGTATTTATCCCCCCATGGGACACAGCGACGCCAGCGAGGGGATCATCCCTTTTTGGCTTGACAAGGAGCGCCGACCAGCCGCCTTGAAGGCGGGGACTGAGGGTGGAACAAAGCCACTTCCCAGAACTGAGTAACGAAGGCCGCTAATCCCACTGGTAAAAAGTCCGGGCAGGTGCCTTGACCTTCGTGGACATGTCGTGGCGGGATATCTCAGCCGTCGACTTGTTTCCCCTGGTATCGAAATGAATATTGCTCGCATAAACGTTAACATTCAAAGATTGAGTAATGGTATAACATCTATACCTTTCGCCATTTATTTTTCAATAACAAAGCACACAAAAATTTTTGTGTGAATAAAATAAAAAAAAAATCGTTGTTTCTATTTTGTTTTTTGATATACAGCAGTCTGCCAGCTCCCCCTAAAACCACTCTCTGGGACCGCCACTGACTGAAGTAATGTAAGGTTGTTAGCGTTGGTTATTTCTCTAAAAATGACGCAAACATCAGCGAATAGGTGAATATGAGAGTCCATATGAGAGCGAGGATAATTAATTTTAAATCAGGAACAGTAGGAGTCCAAGAACTGAACCTTGTGGAACTCCGGAAGACACCTCTGTAAAACTGGTGTTATAACCGTTCGCAAAAACTAATTGTGAGCGATTAAGTAGACATTCAATCCATATAAATAAGTTACAGTCAATATTAAGGTGTTTTAGTTTGTAAGGCAAAAGATTGTGACATACATTGTCGAAAGCCTTTGAAAAATCCAGTAATATACAGTCAGTTAGTGATGATAAGTCTAGAATACAGTGCAATGCATGTGTAAACTAGCCTTAGTCGCTTTGGAACGTAAAACCCCATAAACCAAACCAAACTATATTAACTGTGTTTCGCAAGAGTAAGGTTTTCGAAAACCATGTTGCGCTGACATAAAAAAGCTGTTCAATGAAAGGAAGTTAACAAGGTTGGTGAATATTATATTTTTGAAATTTTGGGTCAAGTATTGGTAAGGGATATGGGACGATAATTAATAGGGGATGCTTTGCTGCCGGATTTGTAGACTGTAACCACCTTTCTGATCTTCCACTCAGTAGCAGCTTTGACTGGTCAATGCTGGAAAAGTTTGGTTAGTATAATGGGCGAATAAGCTGCAGTGCTTTTTAAGAACTTTGCGTTAACGCAGTCATAGCCCGGAGCGGAATGAACACTGTGTCCATCAATAAGCTTATTCACACCAGTAGTAGCAACAGTTATAAGTGGCATGAAAACATAAATGAAGTGGTGAGTTATAGGCATATGTATACATCAGATATGGCTTGTAAAGTTGTCAGTGAATGCGCGGTTAAGAATCGTGGCGCAAATGTCGGAAGGGATGGGGTCGTCTAATGGGTCAGATAAGGCAAAGCTATCGTCGGTGGAAGAACTAATGACAAGCCCGAAATTTTCACATTGGTGGTTACATGTGAGTGGAAGTGCTTTTAGCTCTTTTGAGCGCCTGAACATACATGTTGGAAGCCGCTGAATACGAAGTCCATCGCTCACTAGTTGGCGAGAACTTTGCGATTCGGTAGAGGCTTTCTTTTTGTTAGATAAACGTTTAATGTGATTATTACACCAGCGAGCTATTAAGTGGGTGGTAACAGTGCATTGAGGAGTGTATTGTTCTGTGAGTTGGGTGACTATTGCTGTGAACCAGCTCCAGTTGGTCTGAACGCTGCGGAAATCAAAGCTATGGGAAAGCATCGATAAAAAAAATAGTTCATTATTTATCGCCGGAAAATTTGCTCCGTTGTAGTCTCGTATTATTATTATTTTCTTTTTGTTAGTGTTCGGAGTAGCTAGATTAATGTCAAAGTGCATTAGCAAGTGGTCGCTGACGCCTGGCAGATATGTAATAGGTGAGACTAGGTCAGGTCGATGTGTCAGGATTAAATCTGGCGTATTCGCCGCGTTAGCTGTTATAGTGGCTTGTGTGCACAAATGCACTAACGAGAATACTGAGCGCACATCTAAATATTCGCGACTTTGAGACGAGAACGGGGACATTAAAGGGGAGTTGGTATTCCATGTTATGTTCGAAAAAATTAGATCGGCAAATAAAAGAAAACTGAGATAGATCATGGTGCTTTGTTTTTGTTTCCATAAAAAAGTATGGCAACAGATAGGGAAAGGCTTAAGTGACCGTGATCGAGGAGGTTAGACTGAAAAAAATTCAGGGGGCACTTTGGCTCTCTAAAGTGCTGCAAGGCGAAAGCGTTTCCTGGCACACTGTTTGTTTTTATTTACTTTTGTTTTTCATATTCTTTTTATTTTGTCTCCTATCTTGTTTTTATTGCTTTTTATTTTTATTTTCATAACCTATTTTATTTTTCCTTATTTTCTTATTTTTATTTTCCTTTCCTTCACTTTATTCCTTTTATTTTATTTATGATCCTATGCATTCACTAGACGCGCATTTATTTGTGCTGGAACCTTGCGCCTTCGTGGCGGAGTGGTAGCGTCTCCTCTTCAAATGCCAAAGGCCCTGGTTCGATTCCCACCCTCGGCGCAGTTTCTTTTTAAGCAGTGACGCCGAAAGGCGGACAAATCTGCCGATGCGTCTGTCGACATGGCTGCCGACGCGTCTGTCTGTCGACATTCCTGCCGACGCGTCTGTCGACACGGCTGCCGACGCGTCTGCTAACGACAGTATGAGGCATTAAAGGCTTTCGCCTTAAAATAGTACAACAGCTTGAAACAGGTCTCCACATCATTCGTATATACTAGGACATTGCAGGAGCCCGGACAAAGGAAAATGCCAAAACACAAATTACGTTTGAATTGAGATCATGGCAGGAAAGTGGATGAAATGTAGCTAACCCGCCGCGGTGGCTCAGTGGCTATGGTGCTCGGCTGCTCACCCGAAAAACGCGGGTTCGATTCCGGCCGCGGCGGTTGAATTTCTTTGGAGGAGAAATTCTAGAGGCCCGTGTACTGTGCGATGTCAGTGCACGTTAAAGAACCCCAGGTGGTCCAAATTTGCAGAGCCCTCCACAACGGCGTCTCTGATAGCCTTAGTCGCTTTGGGACGTTAAACCCCGTAAACCAACCAATCAAATGTAGCTAAAAGAAGAATTGTGAAGAGAAGCAAAGAATGTAAAGCCAGAAATATGCGTATCAAAGAAGACATTGCACTGAGAAAATGGACAGCATGAAATAAATGAGCAGCACAAGTGCAGCGTACAGGTCTTTATCAAAGAATTTACTTTTTTGTTTATTTACCACCTCCTGATGGTGTTCGCTCCATAAAGGCATTATCAAAATTATCATAATTTTCAGTTTTATTTGCTTAGGAGAACGTTAGAGCAATAAGAACTTGGTTCATAACTGCACTTCAAATATTGCCATAAATCATCATACTCTTCGTCCTGGGTCACAAGAGCTGGGGCTTCATGAGATTATTATTATGGTGCATTAACAAAAAATTCAACATGCCGTCATCATGTAAGGATTAAATACTGGCACTGAAAAAACACCGCATGTTGAAAATTTTCACTGGCAGGAGGGAGTAACTTTCTTAACTGCGATGTTTTGTTCCTAAATAAATGAAAGACGTGTATGCTGACCTCTTACACCTGTTTTGCAGCAAAAACAATTCGAAAAATATGTAGCGTAAGATATAACACTAATTCACTGTGAAGCTTGATGCCTTGATTGGTCCAGTAGAGTGGAGGGCTGGACGAGTTAATTGGTGCACGATTGTAGAAAGAAAACCAGCGCAAAGGACGGGGACACAGAACTGGGAACACAGAACACAGCCTCGTCCTGTGTTCCTGTTCTGCGTCTCCGTCCTATGCCCTTGTTTTTTTTCCTTAATTGGCCATGCACTTGTGCCAATTTAAGTGCACTTCCTGTGAATTTTGCACAAACGTAGGTTATTTTTGCATTCACCATTTTAATAGACTCAGTTGTTTTATCATTTGGTCACTTCAGAAGAGAGGAGTTAGTATAGAAGTAAAATACTTGGATGATACAAGGAAATAGCTTGCGATGAATTTTCTCGTATTTTAATTGTGCCCGATGGGAATGCATTACCTGCCATACGGTGTTACTCAGAACCAAACACCCAGGGCTCTAAGCTGGGCAAAGCATGTATCATATGTGGAAGAGTGAATATGGTCATGGTGCGCTGGGCGTCTTGCATGCACAGCAGGAAGTGCTTTGTGTCTAGACCATCCAGGAGGGAATGCACAAGGACGGGAGGAGTACAAACGCTAAAAAAAAAGCTAGTTGGGGCTCGAAAACGCCTTTTTGGTTCTAGCAAGTACCAACGTTGGGGAAAAGCAACCAGTTTTGGGCGCCTTGAAGGGTAAGAAGAATGGAAGGTTCTGGGAAGCGTAGGAAGGGCTGCGTACAGCGCACGCGAGGTTGCGCGGTCACGGTGTCCAGGGAAGCTTTTCAAATGAATTACGGTATTGCTAGAAGGCTGGTCGTTGACCGAGGCCGACAAGGAGAACTTTCACTACCCGCCCCAGATGTCTATGTTTTCTTGGAGCAGCACCTGGGGAAAGGGTTAAATTCTTACACTCGCCACTGTCGGTATCCAGCGAAGGTAACGATAAGAAGTACTTGAAGCTGGGCTTGTTGGTGCATATTCGTGAAAGACATGAGAGCGCAAAACGGGGACACGGACGAGGAAGGGAACAGGACGAGCGCTGCCATTACAACAAAACCGCCTTCTTTGTCTGCCTGCACGAGCTGCAGATCTTTCGCTCGAAAAAACGAAACGACCTTCGCAGTGGGATCAGCTCGATGGCTGGGAGGGTTTGGACCCTTACTGACCTGGTGAGGGTGTCGACGCCGTCCAAGAGGCACCTTTCCTGGTTTTCCTTCGTTGCTTTTTGGCCAGTCGTCGGTTGAGGGCCAGCCATTCGTGTGGCTTAAGCTTGGCTTGTACGCTGAATTTTGGTCCTTCCTTTAGGACTGCCGCTATTCCTTCGGGAGTTCGGCTCCTCCCAAGTCTATCACATCGTGGCGTCCGGGATTCTTGATCTCCCCCTTCTTGAGTTGTTCCAAGTGTCTCGTTACTCGGTTCATAGAGCACTTCCACCAAAGCTCTGTTGTCTGGGCCGCGAGCTTCTTGCTTTCTCGATGTCTGATGGCCGCCAGCCACTCTTGGTCTTAGCATGCTGCGCGTAGAAGATCTTGAAGCAGCCTCACTTGGTACCACAGTTCGGACCGGAGTATCTTGCAGACTCGTTTGGCGTGGCCTACGGTAGGCTTAAAAGGACCGAAGATGCCGGTGACTTCACTAAAGGAAGTCCTAAAGGAAGGACGCTTCCTAAAGGAAGCGGCAGTCCTAAAGGAAGGACGAAAATTCAGCGTACAAGCCAAGCTTAAGCCACACGAATGGCTGGCCCTCAACCGACGACTGGCCAACAAAGCAACGAAGGAAAACCAGTAAAGGTGCCTCTTGGACGGCGTCGACACCCTCACCAGGTCAGTCAGAGATCCAAACCCTCCCAGCCATCGAGCTGATCCCACGGCGAAGGTCGTTTCGTTTTTTAGAGCGAAAGATCTACAGCTCGTGCAGGCAGACAAAGAAGGCGGTTTTGTGGTAATGGCAGCGCTCGTCCTGTTCCCTTCCTCGTCCGTGTCCTCGTTTTGTGCTCTCATGTCTTTCACGAAGGTAACGATGGGACGCTTTGTGGTGTCATTCTAGGAAAAACGCTTCGCAACTCACCGCAGAGCCGGCTGCCCTCTCTTGTCCGTCTACCCGGCAGGAGCTACTCTCTCCGGTGCCGGCAGCTGGGGAGACAGACAATAGTCGCGGGCGAGAGCAAAGCGGGGCCCCTACCACATGAATGGCATAAGAGGAATGTCACTGGTGCCTCCACTATGGCTCAGCTCGTACTTTTCTGGCGCAGCCTTGGTTGCTGCGTTTCGCCGTAATCGCTTGTCAGCGAAGTGAACACAACACCATGCCTTCCCGTGAATAGCAGAAGCAGGGACGTCGCGGCCACATCGGCATTCGCAGGATAGCGCCGCGCCGTCGTTTATTTGCTCGCTTATCCTCTGACAAATCAGTCTTCCTGTCGTGGCACGCCACCCACGGCTTACGACACCACGCCTGTCACTCCCATTCGTACTTCACGCGTTTCTCTACTTGCTATGAAAGTATTAGCCGTTGCGGCCACCAATTCAAGCAGCGAGAAAAATTTCAGCGCCGCAGGCTTCGTAATGAAGGAGCGCCGCTCTTGTTTCGATCAAGCCATCATCTATGAACAATTAAGCATATTAACTTAGAGTGATAAATCTATACCTTTATGCGTTATGTCTGGTGTATATTCGCAAACTGTGATCTGGAATGCGAGGTCAAAATTTGAATGTCATTGAAATAAACTCATTTTCCTGAAATTCTCTTCTTGTGTCGTCGCCGCTTTGCAGGTCGGGCCGGGCCCGAGCGTGCTCAGGGTCCTTCAATGTAGGGCCGGGCTTCTTGACGGTAGGGTAGGGCCCGGGCCGGGTGCGCGTTCGAAATTGCGGCCCGTACACAGCTCTATTCAGAAACCTAACCACATTTCCTTTTGTGAAAAAAGAGCTATGTGCAGACTTTAAATTGTGCAAGTATGAAGCTACAATGAAGCCAATTACAGACTTCTGTACAACAGCTAGAGGAATTTCAAGAGCATGCTATACGGGACGCTAGTTACCTCAGTCACAATTGATGCAGTCAAGTATTATTTTGTATATTTTTTTTACCCAACAGACATGAAATGTCTGAAGATGAATATCTACCAAACACATCGAAGCATCAGTTATGCGTGAAAAAAGTTGTACTCCAACATATAAATGCTCAAGTCTCGATAAGCAGGAATACTGAAGGAGAATAAAAAACAGTTTTCTTTTGTTCGGGCTCAAGCACCTGCTACGAACATATTCTTTATACATAGCAATAAAATTTGAAATAGCTGTATAAGAAGCCTTTTGGTCAAAATAGCTAAGTACGACGGAAAGGAGTCTGACATCGCACAATACACGGGCCTCTAGAATTTCGCCTCCATCGAAATTTCACCACCGCGGCCGGGATCGAACCCGCGTCTTTCGGATCAGCGGCCGAGCGCCATAGCCGCTGAGCCACCGCGACGGGTCGAAAGCACGGTGCAAGAATACTGAGGTGTTGACACTGCGCCCGCTCGAGCGTCCAGATTACGTTCGGCCGCGGCGGGGCGGGCCTTGCAGTTCGGCTGCAAGCCGACAGATGGCGCCGATGTCAGCGGGCCCAGTTGAGCGTTGCTGGCGCCTTGAGGTTCCGCTGCTCCAGCTCGATTCTCGATATCGTGGCGTGAACTGAATTCAAAACTGTAAGGAAATTCCTTGCTTGAAATTACAATCAGTAGTGTGCCAGTCTGAAAACTATGTTTGTATGAAATTATCGTGTGTAAAGCAGTTAATGATATGGACTCGGTCGAACAGCACTCGAAGCCCATTCAAGTTTCGCTTCCTCGCTCGGTTCCTGTTTCATTCGATCTACTCATAGCTCTAAGCACAATGAATGTAAGTGGGGGTCCTGCTACCATTTTCCGCTCGCAATGGTAGAATTGCCGTACCGGAAATTTTCTTGCTCCACTCTTATCGGCCGCCGCGGTGGCTCAGTGGTTATGGTGGTCGGCTGCTGACCGGAAAGACGCGGGTTCGATCCGGGTCGCGGCGGTCGAATTTCTATGGAGGCTAAATTCTAGGGGCTCGTGTACTGTGCGCTGTCAGTGCACGTTAGAACGGGCATAATTTTCATTAAGCTCCTTTCTACAGGAGGCTAAATGGCTCTTGAAGGACTCACGTGTGCAGGGGTCAGCGTTCAGCCAAGTACGCTTTCGAAACTCACAATGAGGTGAAAAAATATGAGGAAATCACCATCTCAGATGTTTGGACTGTCCTGTCACGGCCAACCTGTACTCCCACAATTTAAAAACAATAAAAAATTTCAGAACTTTATTAGACACCATATGCCCAGGGCAAATAAAAAATGCTGTAACTGGGTGAATGATTCAAGATATAATCAGTGTCACAGCGCGATAACAGCAGTTTTCGATGTAACCTAAACAGCAAATATAGCAAAAAATGTGGCATGTTAAAACATGTTAATGACAATTCCGGATAAAAGGAATTTTCTAGGTGACTTCCGAGGTGGCTTTCAAGGTCTCTCTTGCCGCTTGAGATACTTGGGACAGTTCAAAAATAAGGTAGGAACTGCATTTCTGGAAAGCACGGGCCTCTTTTCCGTGTCAAGTAGCACTCTTCCATCGAACTCCGCGTAATATGCCTGGGATATCGCGTCCCCTGCAAAATGATTGGCGCACACATGATCAGTGTGCATTAAAGTCCGGTCTGCCCTAGGAATCGCACGGCGCCACTTCTCCGAACGAACATTGTCGGAAGGAGCTTTGAGTAATGGCATACGCTACGCACAAGTCCGGTAGCCCGAACTGCAGTTGGGCACGAAGCACTTTCTTCCCATTGCGCAGCACTCGCAAGATGTGGGCTACTCTGCCGACGATAGCAAAACATACGGTCTTGTTGCAAAATAAAAGAACGCGTTTAAAACAGCACAGAAGTGCAGCCGCACACTCATAAATGTGGCAGGAACACATGCGCAGAGCCGCGCCACGCCGGACCGAGCCGCCAAGCGTGGGCCCGCCTTTCGCAGCGCCCTCTAGGTTAGCGACCGGTTGCCATGGCAACAGCCGCACCCTCCCCCGAACATATTGTGGCCGCGAGCAGGCGGCACGCTCGCACGCGGCGGGAGGAGAGTGTCAACACCTCAGTATATTATTCTTACACAGTGGTCGAAAGACATGACAGGGAAACGGCGAGGAGGCAACGCTGCAGTGCACGCTGCCTCCTCGCCTCTCGGCTCCTCGCGCGCAGCGGCGCAGCCCCGTCCGCTGACGAGCGGTGGCGGGGAAAAATCTAGAGAAAACATGCCTGTCCCCAACCAGAGATGACGTCAATAAATATCACGCGACCTTTACCGTCACGCGTATGATGTCATATTTTTTTGACCAATCAGCGTTTTCGGCCTACCTACCCGCAACCGCTTGTAAGGCAAGACAACGAATAAGCGTTTGCGGGTAGGTAGGCTGGAAACACTGATTGGTCGATGGGATGCGCTTCTCCGTGACGTTTTTTGGCTTCGCCCTCGTTCTCAACCGGACCTGGCGTCACCGCGTCTTTCTCAGCCTCTCCCTCCTAGAGCGCCAGGCGAATCGCTAGGCGCACCCGCCCCGCGTGCGTGGTGAACCGGCATTCGTTTCGTGAACCTCGGCGCTCCCGTTTCGAGGCGTGTACAGCTATGGCGCTCGTGCGTGGTGTGCTCGTCGGCGACAGCCAGCTGAAATTTGTGTGCAGTTCTTGCTTGCGGCTTTCACCGTTTCGCCAGGAGCACGTGGCTAGTGTCGTGCTCGTATTTGAAGTTTTTGCCGCGGCACTACAAGGATCCACATCAGGCGCGCTTTGAGGACCACCGTTTGACAGCCACGCTGACGCGCTTGTCGGGCGTGCGCATTCTCAACCCCGAGGTAAGGGCTGAACTACATCGTCGCAAGTTTTCTCGTTCATTGAGGACTCGATCGCCAAATCGCGGCGCTTGTAACGAAACTTTTTTTTTGCAGCATCGTTTCCTGGAAGCTTCTTGGAAGCCGAAGTTGTCATTGTTCGCCGCGGACCGCTACCACGTAGCGAGAGATCGGGGCACCGATCACAAGTCTAAGATTATCGCCGCGGCCCTGGTTAAAATCCATGGACCAGGGATCACTTCGGCTTCACGGGCAAGTCCAGGAGAGGTATGCGTCGTGCATCGGTGTCGTCGGTGTGGAGCAAAAGGCCAGAAGAGGGACCGCTGCTGGGCCTACTTCTCACCGCGCCGCCACGCCGCTGTAGGTCGACGTTGACGTTGAAGTGCTCCTCCAAACGTCCCTCTTCAGGGCCACTTCAGTGCTTCCTGGCAGATTGCGAGCATCATGTCTCGCGGCCGTGTTCCCTCTCTTTGTCGAAATTGCTTTAAAGCCCACGCTACGCCTCGTTGAATAGGTTAAGAAAGTGCAGCGCCTAGCTTTGTATCTTTGTGTTCTAACCTGTATACAGTGCACCTTTGTTCGCTCCCTACTTTTGTTTTTTTTCAGTCGTTTCCTGAATCCGTCCAAAGAGCGGGGCTTGCCGGATGATTGTTCGCCGTGAATGGAACCACGAGGCGATCGCACTGCATACAGCACGACTTTGTTCCCTTGTGTTTTTTAAATAAAAACATCAGATGTCGAAGGTCGTGGTCGCGTCCAAGGATTGCTTCGACAGCTCGGGCAAAACAACGAGGACTGCACACGCCGTGTCGTGCTGCTTAGTGAAGAGGCACAAAACGGATGCCGTCCTTACTAAAGGCCCTTCTCGGGGCCACCTCAGTGTTTCCTGGCAGACCACGCGCTTTCCGCCCGTGTACCTGTTCCCCTCATTTCCAGTCATTCGTAAGTTGCATATCAATGAATTAATAAATCAGTCAATGCACTTTATTTACCAGAAAAATCTGGCTTTTCACCCTGGGCTAAAAGCTGTGCACACAGCTTGACAAGGCCCAGGGGACCATTAGATGACAGTAGTGAACGTAAGAAAAACAATTTGCTACTTTAAAAGAACGTGGAAAGTTCACCAAACAACATAAGAGATACACATTACAATCTCATTAAAAAGAAAACACTTTGACAGCAGACATACAGTATCAACTTACACTATAATACAAAAATTACGACTTTCAGCACTATGGCAGAAAATATAAGAACAGCACATAAGGTAAAATAGAGAATGCAAATTGTAATAGTAGATATAGATTAGCTGTTTAAATTTTACTATGCATAAAATGAGTCCTCAGCTCCTTGGGCCTAAAATCGGCTTGTGTGCTTATATACCGTTTACAGCGCGCAGTTCTTCCGTTTGAGACCAGATGGCGCCACACGTGCGCTCGGAACACGGCACCATTACTGGCCTCGTAAGTCGCCGGCGTGTACGCCTCGAGTCAGCAGTGGAAATTTCGCGGGTGGTTGCGGAATGTTTTTGCTACGATGTGAAAAGGCAGAGGAAACACATGCTCGGTTGTGGATTGCAAGAATTGCGACAGAGAGTTAAAGGGTCCCTGAAACGGTGTCCATGTAGGCAAAGAGAAGTCGAAGTATTGATAGACATTGAACGATCCATCATCCTACCGCAAACATTTTTGATCTACCTTGTGCGGAACCAGAGATAATGGATATTAAAAATGACCACCAGCCTTTTCCCTCTCAACTCGTACACCGGAGCGAACCATAAAAAAATAAAGATTACAGGCCTGGACCATGCTCCGCCCACAAATACGTCATCGACGAGATCGGTTTGTTTACTTCCGGTTGACGCGCGCTTTCGCTCGATCGCTCGCTCGCTCGCTTTCCCGCTGTCTGCTATGTTCACCTGTGTCTCGCAACCGTCGCTGCGGCTTCTCTCGTACTATAGACCCCGAGCAGAAGGAACGACTTTTGCGGATGAGTGCCGAAATGGGATTTCAGCCTTAAGGCGGGGACACATGTGCGAAAAGTGTGTGCGATTCGCTGCGGCGCGCCGTTGTGAACGACGTCGTAACAACCGATCGCAGCCCGTCGCCTGCGTCCAACCTGCTGGATGTCTACGACAAGCCGCGCGCGGAAAACGCAACGACGGGAAGCGGGAGCCAATACGAGTGCGGAGAGCGGCAGCGTCATGATGCCGTACAGCGCGCTGCTCAGGGCGCTCGGGGCCGAGCCACGCCGGACCGGCCTGCCAGCCTTGATGCCGGCCACCGGCGACTGAAAAACGCGCTAGTATTATTTGTTCTCGTCCATAGCAAGCCCTTAGATAGGTGCATGTCAAAAATGCATAATTTCTGACGATCGTTGGCCAATACCGAGTTGCTGGTAAAAGTGATGACTGCGATACAAGCAAATTTCATCCAACAGCCGATTTGGTGCTGCTGCTACTTAGTGCAGTTCGCCTACCGTCTGCTAGCTCCGTTGCTGAAGGCATCGTGGAAATCGAACATATCTTTTATTATGGGACGAGTTCGCAGTAAAGCGATGTGAATAGTAGGCCTTTTATTATAGCGCAGGCAACTTCCGAAGCGCCGTCAGCTGCGGTTTCAATGCGAAACCAGATAGGCCTAGCGACGACTAGGGCAGCCTGGGACCAGCGCGCAGTTCGTCGCGCGGCGTTGCCGCAGGCGGTGTCGTTGCCGAAAGATCCACTTTTGCACAGACATATTTTCGTTGCTCGAATCTAGGAAGCATCCTCGCTGGTATCATGGCTGTTTTGCATTTTCTTGTGCGAACGTGATGTATGCCGAGCATGCCGGCCGGCCGGCCAGCCTGGATCCCGTCTGCCGGCGACATAAAAACGAGCTAAAGTGTGTTCTTGACGTAAATAATAAACCCTGGGATAAGAAATGTGAAAAATGTGTCATTTTTGAGGATCGCTGACCAATACTGAGCTGCTGGTAAAGGTAACGACTGTGATACGAGCAAATTTCTTGCCACAACCGTCTCGCAGCTGCCGCTGGTCCGACGTGGGGTCCGGCTCGCCTGGCGCCCGCTCGCTTCGCTGCAGAAGGAGTCGCGGAAAGTGATCATACTATTATTTTATTGTGAGATGATGCTGTTGACTGCAAAGCGATGTGTAGAGTATAAACCTTGTATTATAGCTCAGGCGACTTCCGAAGCGCCGGCCGCTGCAGCTTCGATGCCAAAGAGGCAATAGGCCTAGCGACGACCACGGCAGCCAGGCAGCAGCAGAGCTCGTCGCCCTGAGGGCCCTCGAGCGGTGCCGTTGCCGAAAGCTCGCAACATAAGCAGGCGTGCTTTGTTGCTGCTCGAGAAGTATTTCTGATAACAAGGCGATCTTTCCTTGTGATATTTGTACACCATCACAAGCAGCGCTCAGGCATTGCTGCACGGCGGCGAAGTGCGACACGTTTTGTGAGCGGAGCTTGGGTAGGGCGGCGCAGCGATGCTCACCGCTCCGTGTCTCCCTGCTTGTAGTGGGGCGGCAGTTCGCAAGCGACGATCGGTGCAGCGCGTCGGCCAAGCTCACGCCATTCAGAAATCGAGCGCCGAATCCTGACGACGACGACGGCTCGCTCACTTCCATCTTTCGGCAGACAGTGCCGAAGGGCAACATCTTGCCGAACCCTGGCTTTGCAACCAACGACACAGCACGGCCGGTCCATTTTGATTGCGCATGCGACGGAGGTCGCGACAGAAATCAGTAGTGCGGTGACTCCAAATCGCACCTCGATTCTCGATTCGGTTCGACGGCGGCGCCGGCGGAGTGACACAAGCGGCACGAGCAGACGAAAACATTGTAAACCGGAAGTGCAGTACTAATTTCTGACACCAAACACACAATAACTGCGTAAACATGCATATAAACGACAACTCTGCTTGCTGAAATGCGAAATGTTTCCGAAAAGAGTAAGAGTGTGAAGTATCTAGAGCTTCTAGTTTGTTAAATGCGTGATTTCACGTTGGCACCGCGAACCAATCATAGCCCAGCACTTGTGACGTAAAGAGTACAAACTGACGTAATGAGTACGGATTCGGACGGAAGTTCACCGCCGCTGGTCGCCGCGAGGCTCGGGAGAGGTAGTTTTTGAAAATGTATTGTAAATTATCTACTCGCCTTTGATGTATTGTACGCGGCATGAACGTTCAGTGGCCTACGCTCTACATAATGTAAGTATTTGTTTGCCAACCTCAGACACCCCTTTCAGGGACCCTTTAAAGGTGCGGGATGCGGTAGTTTGCGAGCTTCATGAAACCGAACTGCACAAGGAGGTAACGCCAATGTTCGCGCCCGTTCGCCATGCACACTTTCCGAACGGGCGAATGCAACAAACACGTTCGCCAGCGCTAGATAGCTAATAAAGAAAGGTTTCGATATTGGAAAATCTGCGAGGGTAAGTGCACAACACAGCCGCATGAAGAAGCTGTGCCGCCACCTAAACCATGACGGCGTGCTTTCAGTTGTTGTGCACTGTGCTGAGACCGCATTGATCGTAAGTCATGGTCTGTGACCATTAGTAAAACGAGCGCCCGAGGCCGAATTAGGAACGAAAAAAAAGACGACTTACGCTCCTTCATACGCCTGCTGTTTATTATGCACTGCACAGCCATGCGAGCCGACAACGCTTACCGTCAGTCCGTGTATTACACGCCGTCTTGGTGCTACTGTTCAATTTCGCTCCAAGTAGCGCGGTTTTCGTGGACCATGTTCGGATTACAGCATTTGGTTTACGGCTGCGGTGCCGGGCGGTTGTCACTTGCTCGCGGTCCATGCGAGACAGTCACTAAAAGTGACTCCGCACGCTCAGAGTGAAGCTGATTAATTACAACCAAAGAGACCACGAGCATTTCCATGTCCGCATATCGAGCGTACCAAAATTTTTTATATGAGGCTGACATTACTGTGAAATTCGTCCAGCATGAACGCATGGCCATGCGCGCGTTATAACAATTATATCGCGGAATCCTTCGAAACGATTGCACGCCAGCTTGTGAAGGCTGCTTGATGCATGGTACTGCTACCATGATAGTCAACCTTTGTGCGTCTATTTATTTTTGTCGCTTTTATATGTTTAATCAACCAGTAGGAAATATTTCAGGTTTCCTAAGCACCGTTAACAGGTTGTAAACAAATGCATACGATGTGCATGTGAGCGTTTTAGAGCAGTGTCTGCATGCAGGTACAGAATAGGACAACAGCCTGTAAGGCTGCAAGAACATTAAACCTTGCCGTTTTATATAATAACAATAAAAAAGCATTAAGCAGTCTTCAGCGCATCCAAAGACAAGCATTCAGGCGATCCGTCCATTGGCTCGAAGAGGCGGAGAGCTCAGCGGCTCTCCGCGACATGAAGTACGATCGCGTTTTCACGCCTGCAGTGTTCAAATCAAGGTTCTCACATATCCTTCCAAGCTTTGGCCAAACCTTAGTTCCGTCTTCCCTCTCCTTTACAACCGTATTAGCCGGAACACTGCCTGTCGGAACCGAACCGTCAGACGCAGCAGCCTTCGCGACGAGGCGCGCACCGAGCGGTCAGGAGGAGAGTAATGGCGGCGTGATCACGTGATCAAAGATGGCAGCCCCCATGATAAGCCGCTGTAAAGCGTCTATATAAGCATAGGTCCTTCAAGTCCTGCAGAAGGCTTGAATTTGGAATTGCTAATATCAACGAAGGTTTAGAAAAACTTCAGTTTGGGCTAGATGGTGCATAGTACTTGAGAAAACAAATAGCGCCTACGACAAACACAGCAGAAGAACGATGCAGGACAAGCGCTATCCTGCGCTGTATGCTATGGAACTTTGTGAATGTGAAAAATGAACCTTCACGTCAGTGCAATATGAGTCTTTCGGGTGCCTACAAAGCGTTATTACAGAAAGAAAAAATATTAGTGAATGTTGTGTGGGAGGCTTGAATATTACTCTGTATTTGTTTATTTATTTACGTTACCCCTCAAGGCCAGTGGCATTACACAGGGGGAATGGTAAATATACAAAAACAGAAAAATACCGTTGATTACATGACTGTTAAACAGTGCCTGAATATATAATGTTAGCTAGTGCTACGTTGAACTGCTCATAATTTTCAGTGCCGGCAACTTCTGCGGGAAGTTGGTTCCGGTCGCATGAGGTTCGCGGCAGGAATGGCTGCGAGAAGCATTTCGTGTTGCATCACACAATTCCGACTCTGTGATCATGATCAATGCGGCGGGATACAGAAATTGGCTGGGGGATGAGGTGATCACGAAGAGCGGGATGATGGTACAGCTTGTGGAACAGGGTGATACGAAACACTTTTCGACGCGATGTCAGTGATGGGAGGCAGATATTAGACTTCATCGTAGTTATACTCGCTGTGCGGTTGTTTAACAAGGATCAAACGCACAAAGTTATTTGCACCAGCTCAAGATCATTAATGAAGTTGTCATGAGCAGGGTGCCATGCAGGTGTTGCATACTTGAGTTTCTACAGTATTAGCATTTGATAAAGCAACAGTTTCAAGTTAGAAGGAACGTTAAAGAAGTTGCGACGTAAGTAGCGAAGCATGCGATTAGCATTTTCAGTTATGTTCTCTGCATGAAGAGACCAGTTAAGATAATAAGTAATGTGGACGCCGATGCATTTGTATGACGAGGCTGATTCCAACGAAATGTTATCGATGTAGTAATGAGGTGAAACGGAAGTTTTTCTAGATACACGCATGACTTTGCATTTGTTCATATATAGCTACACTCACCATTCTTCGCACCAGCTCCCCTATTGTGTTGAGGTTTGAATGAAGTCAGTGGCGGTCTTTTCAAGTAGTCCCCTGCTTTGTACGTTTACCTTGTTGGCGGCCGTCTTATTTCACACAATTCCACGTTCTACATGTTGATAGTTATACGAGCACAATTCGTTGTGATTGTCGAGGTATTGTATTCCTGCCGAGCCCCCACCGTTGTCTTGCCATGACGGCAACAGCGGTGCCATTCACCTGCGGATGCGGTGGCCAGCAACCTCATCGGGTCGGAAGGGAGCCACCCATTCATGTCTTTATCCCACCATGTCCCATGGTGGGATAAAGACATGAACAAGACATGGATAAAGACAAGACGTAATGTGGACGCCGAGGCGTTTATATGACGAGACTATTTCGGAAGAAATTTTATCGATGTAGTAGTGATGTGGGGCGGAGGTTATTCTAGACACACGCATGACTTCGCGTTTGTTAATATTTAGCTGCATTAATCATTCTTCGCATCAGTTCCCTATTGTGTTGAGGTTTGACTGAAGTCATGTAATGTTGTTTGTGCTATTTCTCTAAAAATGACGCAAAAATCAGTGAATAGGTGAATATGAGAATCCATAAGAGCGGGGATCATTAATGTTAAATTAGGAAAAGTAGGGGTCCAAGAATTGAACCTTGTGGAACTCCGGAAGACACCTGTGTAAAAAATGGTGCTATAACCGTTAGCAAAAACCAATTGTGAACGATTAAGTAGACATTCAATCCATTTCAATAAGTTAGTCAATATTCAGGTGTTTCAGTTTGATGAGGCAAAAGGTTGTGACATACATTGTCGAAAGCCTTCGAAAAATCCAGAAATATACAGTCAGTTAGTGACGATAGGTCTAGAATACGATGCAATGCATGTGTAAACGATATTAACTGTGTTTCGAAAGAGTAAGTTTTTCGAAAACCATGTTACGCTGACGTAAAAAAGGAGTTCAATTAAATGAAGTTAACAAGGTTGGTGAGTATTACATGTTTGACCATTTTGGATCAAGTACTGGTAAGGGATATGGGACGATAATAACTACGGGATGCTTTCCTGCCAGATTTGTAGACTGTAACCACCTTTCCGATCTTCCACTCAGTAGGCAGCGTTGACTCACACTAAACAGTTTCTCACCCTTAAGGGTGCAAATCAGTTTGTCCCCAGACGAACACCCTTTGCACCCAATTGGGTGCTTGAAAAAGGGTGCTGAGAAAGGGTGCAGACATCAGCATCCTTAAGAAAGGGTGCACAGCATGAAATTTTAAAGGGTGTAAAGGTTGCACCCTTACTAAAGGGTGCTATTTTAGCCATAACACCCTTCAAAATGGGTGTTAGAAGAGTGCTCCGCATTGATTCACCGAACAAGCAAAAGGCTAGGATTGATGCATGAGAGCAAATGTGCCCATATGTGTAGAACGGTCGAATCTGCAGACAGTGCTGGTTGACAGGCCACTGCTGGCAACTGCGATGCATTGCATGATGTTCTATAGCTACCCAGTTTTTTGGATCATGCATGCGGTGCATCAATCGACGGCCCCTCCATGCATGTGCTGGATATGCTTGGTCACCATCCAGACATGCCTGCAAGGAAAAATTTATTATGGCAAACAATGCTGACCACTTCAAAGGTAACATATACTCCCTTGACAAAGGCAGATAATACACATCATGCAGCACTGGGCCACATTTTCCTCATTTGGGGCATGTGCAGCACAGGGAGCCTTGTATATATGCATATCAGAGTGGAGATGAGTGAGTGCATATGAGGCTACAGTTTTGGCATAACAGAGCAAATTTATTAAAAACACCAAAAAACACTTCACACAATGCCACTACATACTGAAGAAAAATACACATCACCTCGACTATACTTAATTACTAGGGCCCGGAACTTTAGGTATTTGCCTAAACATGCCTATAAATGCCTAAATGGGGGATTTTTGCACTTGCCTGCCTTTTTGGCATTTTTTAAGAAATCGTACCTATTTGACCGTACTTGTTGCCTATAAATGCCTAAATCCGGCATTTCAGTCCTAGGTGCCGTTCTCCAATTTTTTAGACATCTTTCTAAGTACAGTGAAAGGCACGTGCCGATGCACGCACAAAAGGCGCGGGTCTAGCCAAACCTTTTTCTCGAAGTGTAACTGGCGCAACTAAGCAGGTTGTATATCTGCTTGAGTGTAACCCGACACCCGAACCGGCACCGTCCAGCCGGCAACCGTAGCCTCAGCGCGCGCAAGACTAGCACACTCGCACGCTCACTGCTCGCTCGTCACTCGGTCGACTCTCGACCGCCTACTCCTCCACAAGGAAGGGCCACTTCTCTGCCTACCGCTTCCAAAACATGTGACATTGACTTGAGTGGCCTCACAAACTTTGCTTCGTCAGCGCTCTCCATTTCATTTCATATTGACATGCCGAAAGAAAAGGTATCGAGAGGCGCTCGTTGCAGGCACTGGGTTTCGCAGTTTGGAAATGCTTTTTCAACTGATGGAACTCTGCCATTCTGCAAAGGGTGAGAAGCTTCAGTACCAAGAGGGAAGCGATGCCATGTAGCGCAACACGTCGCTACCAACAAGCATATTGCAAACCTGAAGAGAACGACGGAGGGGACATCGCAGCTCCTACTGGCAGAGGCTTTCAGCAGTAGTTCGGCAGCAAAGGAATCGTCATTTGCCACAGAGTTGTGTCAAGCATTTTTGGAGGCAGATATCCTGTAATGGAAACTAACTAACAGTGGTTTTCGGATTTTTGTGGAAAAGTACACGAAGCAGCATGTTGCAGATAAATCAACACTTCGTAAGAGATACGTGAAAGAGTGCTACGAGGATACTCTCGCCAAAATCAGAGATGAAATTGGGTGTCAGTCGACGAAAACGCGGACGCTAGCGGACGGTATGTGGCCACCTTCATCGTCAGAACACTGAGCCCAGAGAAATCCAGACGAGCAATCCTGCTCAACTCAGATGTTCTTGAAAATTTCAGCCATTCGACGACAGCGCGTTTTTTCACTTCATGTCTGGAGCCTCTATGGCCAGGAAATATTCAGTATGAGATGATACTTTTGTTCGTTACGGATGGTGCATACTACATGTGCAAGGCAGGAATGGGACTGATGCTTTCATGCTGCAAGATGGTTCACCTGACCTGCGATGTCTATGAAATGCATCGTGTGGCCAAATGTGTCCGACTCTCTTTTCCCCAAGTAGACGAGTTAGTATCTAGCACAAAACAATTGCTGTTTTTAGCGCCACAGCACCTGACATTCCTCTGCCACCAAAGCCTGTTTTGACTCAATGGGGAACATGGACAGACGCAGCAGTATAATAGACACTGCACTCTTAAGTGGTCTGATCTGTCCTTTAGGAAATCAAGGATGACGCTGCGCGTGTGATTAAAACAACAGCTATGTTCCAGGAGGCGAGCGTGGAACATGACCTCACATACAGCACTGCAAACTTCTAAACACTTACAGAAAGGATGACAACGTTGGAAAAGGCCGGATTCTCAGTAGATGAATCATTGAAGGCAGTCGAAGAAGTACAGGCAGCACTTCGAAAACTGGAAGGAAAAGGCGCTACTATTCTACGAAGATGCAACAACTGGTAGAAAAAAACAGAGACCTGGAAACAATTTCGCAAATCAGAGACCTTCTAGGTGGAGACGATACGGCCACATCACCTGAACGCCTGAGCCCCTGTGAACTCTTATGTTTTAGGTTCACCCCACTAACTTCATGTCACGTCGAAAGTAGTTTTTTAAACAACAAAGCTATGCTTAGCGAAAACCGAAGGAGCTCCAAGTTGAAAATCTGAGAATGTGCTTTATTGTCGCGTGATTCAATTGAGGACAGCGTACGCTCCATGCTTGACTGACAAATCCTGTACTAATAAATAAAAAAGTATTATTCAAAGCGTCTATTTTTGCTTTATAGCACCTATTGCAATATTTTTTAGAGCCTAGATGCCTGCCTATTTCGAGGATCTTTAATGCCTAAATTTCCAGGCCCTATTAATTAAACACTTTTTGCGACTTTATTGCGGAATTTCATTGCCACCACCCTTGGTGTGCTCAGTGTGAGGCCAAGAAAAAGGCGCTCTAACACTACAAGCGTGTTGAACAACTTCCGGTCGTATTGAACATTAAAGAGCCAGTAGGCCGACAGAACAGCTGCCAGCCCCTCCTCTGCGTTTTTTAACCATATACAGTTTTTCCCTATCCACCTTAATATGAAGAAACTCCGCCTCTTCAATATGCCGTCCGGTGAAAACTATGCAAGGCGTTGCAGGAACACTCAAGTCCTGTGATGGCAAGAAATATTTCATTGTTAGAAACAGGCCACAAGAGATTAATTCAATCCCATCTCTCCATGCTTAAGTCACCCCCTTCGTAAAGTTATCTGTACGTTATACATTTTTTCAGTACAATACAAAGAATGTTAAGCTTCTCTTACATTTACACATGCAATTTTGGTTTATGTGCAACATTAATTTTTGGACCCCAACCAGCAGCACTCACAATTATTAGATGACAACTTCATTACCTTTATTTATTTATAATACATTTGCTAACCAAAATTACACCATTTCACTGAAGTAACTACATTGATATTAAGCTTCCTCTGTTCATTGCATCACAGTAAAGCTCAGCAACGTCTTAAACCAATGCTTTCAGTAAAGCCCATTAGTTCTACACATGCATTATAGCAGCACAAAATCAAGAAACTTACCTCCTCTCGCACAAACAAAGCTGAGAGCCCGTTCACTTCTTTCACATTTGCAGACAATATCCGCAAAACCGCAACTGTTAGGATGTCTATAAAAGCAAAACATTTATAGGGAACGCTTCAATGCATTTTTTTAGTATCTTCCTAAAGTTTCCTAATTATGTGACAACGGCTGTTTAGAAAGTGATTTGCTCTGTAACCTGTGCCCACAAGTAACGGAACATTGTTGCTGGGTTAACAGTATATTATTTATGTCTGCTGCATCATGAAGGCCATTCCAACGGGTCTTCAGATATTGTCTAGTACTTGACACAGTGCAAAACGTTCCTTATTTACACATGTAACTCTGCTATACTATTACAACAGTTTATTTCTGTTCCGTACACCAAGCAACATGCCATCAAATTCTTTCCATTCAGGACCAGACACGAGTTGCAAACATCGAAAGAACCAAACCTTTAAACATGGATGAACTCTACTGCTATGCCTATAAGATGAAACCCTGCAAAAATAATTTGCTAGAGAGTGTACGTATTAAATATACCAATAAAGCCTTTGTAACAATACTCACGTCGCGTTCGCAGCCTCTCTGGTGCCATTTCTCCAGCACTTCGGAGAGATTCCATGATGCTTGCTTCACAAGCAATCAGCTGCATATGTGCTAATTTTACAATTTTGTCGATCCCTTCTGCTATGGTTGCTGAAGGGTTGACCTTTGTCAGTTTGTGAAAGTCGCTGCAAAACTGAAAAAAAAATATAAAAGTGCTTTACAACAAGATCCCAACACATACAAAGCAGTGATTTTACTTTATAATGGCATCAACTGAATATAAGGCAAGGAACTGACAAATGTGCAGTTAAAACAAGCACTCTGACCACACAAAATACTAACACAACCTTATTTCTGGAGGTGCACTTGGGCCTGAAAACGTTGATTCACACACGAAAGAAAACCAAAAGTTATGGTGATGACAGTTTAATCTTGGCACAAGCACAGCCTTCGTGACACAGCAAATGAGTCTTCTGCCCAAATGCATTTGAGCACTAGCTTTTTCTCTACATCAATTTTTTGGAAGCAGTAGCTGACCGTTTTTTTGTACTACAAAAAACATGAGTTCGTAGAAGAGATGTCAAATCTCAAGAAATGTTGAAAGCTAGGAAAAAGGCAATTCTTTATTTTCTTCCCCAGAAGAATGCAACATTTGGAAAAAAAAGCGATAAAGCACATTTTCATTCAACAAACTTATCTTGCAAATCAGAAATAAGTAAAGAATTTTGTTGGCACCAGAGCAAAGCTACTGCAAATCCTTTTGAGGAAAACTTAGTGGCAATGCATAGAAACCAGTTGATGCAAAGCGCAGCATCAGTCTACCCAGCATGACATTTCAGTGACTAACGTTCGGCCGCCGATTCCAAGGTCGGCAGTTCGACCCCGGCCACTGTGATTGTATTTCAATGGAAGCGAAATGTAAAAACGTCCGTCTGCTATGGGATGTGAATGATGTTAAAGAATCCCAGATGACCTAAATTAATTCGGAGCCCTCCAATACCGTGTACTTCAAAGCCCTGACTTGCTTGAGAACATTCAATCTCATAATCAAAAGAGTATACCGGGGCCACTGAAGTCTGCTTTAGTGGAGAAATGCAAAAGCAATGTGCACTACTGCTGTTTCTGTTGGTGCGTTTGTGCAATTTAGTTCGCAGTGGCCACCAAACCGCACACCATTCAGAGCTCCTCCATGGGCCAATCCCCATACTATATGCAGAATTAGACATTCTCTACTGAACGTTCACAGACGCCAGTGAGAGCTCATGCCACTGCCAGTGCAGTGGTGCAGCAGTTAAGCGAAGCTCCAATGCATTGGCAAGTAGCTCTGCCTGCCACAAGCACCCATACGGATCATGCGACCCATGTTGCTCTCCTACTAGGAGTGCGCACTTTCTGTTCACACACTTGACGCACAGAACACCGCGTCATGAGCCAAGAAATGCTTTCGCATTAAAAATGGCAGTCATTTCCTCGGCTAGGCAAAGTCAAAGCAGCGTGGTAGTTCGAGCTGCTTTTACTGATATGCTTCGTTTTTTTCACTTGGTTTTGCATCTTAAAACGTTGCCACGCTGAGGAGTGTAGGGTGTGTCTTCCTTCATGGGCTACACCCCCCACCCCACCTGATACTGTCCAAGCTTACAACCTGATTACCACCTGCGTGGTGGTTCTTGCTTACTATGTTGTTAGTACCTGCCCGGTGATTACTACTTAGTCGCCTGAATGTGTGACATCAGCATAAATTACCCATAGTGCGTCCCCCACTGGAGGTAACGCAGTGAGCCCTGGCTTACGAAACACACAACAGCTAAATGCAGGAACTGCTAGTAGAAGTGTAGTAGAAGTGCTAGCAGAAGAGTAGCAGTAACAAAATTATTGCATCACTATGACGTCATCACTAGGGAAAAAAAATGTATGCTCATGCGCCTTTTCTTGCATTAAGGTTCGAGAGCATGTAGGTACACAACGCTTTGTATGCATTCCCCCCGTAGAGCAGCTCAGTGTGCACATTACCGAACTGTGACCAGTTTTTTTTTTTCACAGCCCGCAATCTTGGGATCAGCAGCCAAGTGTCAAAGCCACTGAGCCACTGTGGCAGCACCACAACCAACCGCTGTACTCAACGACATTATACCACAAAACACACTGATCATGTTACTCCACCGCAACTTCATAGCCCCAAATCCACAGGTGCAACGTATACACTCAATTACTCATGACTTTTTGTTTCCCTTATGTCTGTTGGCAAGTCTGCCTACTCATTTTTTTTTACTCTCCGTGATTACACGTGGACACACCTGCTCACATCGCAAGCCTGCCACGGCTGCAACTACAGTACCGTAGAAACGCGTGTAAGGGCCACACACTGTTTTCACGAAGGAAATACTGAAAAAAAAAAAAGACCCGTGTAAGGACCGCACCCAAACTTTCCATGACCCACACAATGCACGTGCCGTGGCCTCCGTGATCAGCTCCGGCTACGAGCAATGGTGGACTTGATCGCGGAGGCCACACACATGCACAGGAGCTGGCCAACCATGGATGGCACCCAAGGCCACGTCTCATCATCATCAACTTTTTCTTCCGCCGCGAGTCCTGCTATCCATATTGGCATCAGTATCACGAGCTCCAGCTTTCTGTGGCTGTCAAAGGCACGGGAGTTGTGGTAGTGTGTTAGTTCACTGCAGTTGTGGCTTTCGTGTGCTGCTGCCAAACATTGCAATTTTAGCATGATGGGCAAGCACCTTAATATCTACATGGCTGAGGGTTTGCTCTTGGCCACGACAAGTACGCGGCAGGCAGGGAATTTGACGTGGCTGAGAAGTGCGTCCGATGATAATGCAACCAAAAGGACGCATTGAAGAACACAAGCTGCAAAAAGTGCGCTTTCAGAGGCAAGCCGTGCAAGTTTCCCGAACTGGAAGAAGAGTTGCTCTGCTATGTGATGGAAGTGTGGAACAGTGGCTATGCATTGACAGCGGACATGATGCGCAACTTCTTGTGGGATGAGCATGCGCACAGCACCAGCTCGGAGTCTGAAGACTACGCGAGTGATGATTGAATGTATAATAAGTGCTGTTCATTCCCTGAATGGTGTGTTTTTACATACAATTTTTTTCTCGCACATTGTGTGTATGGGCCGCACCCCAAAAATTGACCCATCTGAAAAAAAGCCTTTATATGGTATTATAAAGACATTACCAAAGGCCCCGGTCAAAAGTTAAGGCACCAACCTGAGTCCACTGCACCTGCTGGCTGTCGTCCTCAGGCAGCAGCCGTGCCAAGGCAATGCACGACAGACAGGCCGCATCAGGTGTCAGCCCTTCCACTGCTGCCAGCAGGGTGTCCTCCAAGGCAGTGATGTTCCAGCTCTGGCCCTGGGCAAGGGAGGCAATGTGGCGCCAATGTCAGAGCACAGATCAATGGCTGAACCACTTTTTCCCACAACAGCATAGCTGCTGCTGCAAGTAAAGGTGGTGTCAACCTTTCACACACCGGCTGTCAGTAAACATGTCCTAGCTTTCAAAGTGCCAATGTCCATTCACATTTTCCCACTGCAGCTGTGAGACAGATGATGCACAGCAGGCAATGTTGCCTCCAAACACTAGAGAGAGAAACAAGCCTCATGAAAGTTTACCTTCCATACTGAAGGCCAGGCCCAGTATGAAGACATGGGAGATCTGGCAGGTGCAGTATGGAGACACAGGAAGGTAAACTTTGTACATTGTGTACCAACCCCCTGAAGTGCAGGACCGATTTCAACATGGTCTTTCCAGCCAGCAATTTGCTTCCTGTGAAGTTGTGCATAACAAACCATTGCCTTAAGTCTGGGGCCACTGTCAGTGTCTTCTTGTGTATTAGACCCATGTCAACCTGGCCAAAAGGGGAGAGGCATGAAGCAGCTCAGAGGTACAAGAAGGAAATCAAAAATCACTACGTCACCGGGCCAAGATATACAGGTGTCCACAAATGGTTTCGGAACATGACAAAAAACAAAAAAATGCTCAACTGCTTGGCTCTCTAGGCACGCAGCCTAGAACTAAAGGATGTGCTCTTCACTTTCCTGTGGTAGCTGCAGATTGTAACCCTATATAGTATCAGGCCATCCCTCCAGGCAGTGATTAAATTGAGCTTCTGTTATGGCATCCGTGTTCCAAAAACTTCTTTGGGCACCTGAACTTATAGGTCAGGAAGGCGTTCCCTGCCGGCAACATCAAAGAGCTATTAAGAAAGCATCTGCCAGATCAAGAAGTGGCATACTGTGGCAATCTAATACTTTCACTTGCAATCTAATCTAACGCAGCCAATCCAGAGAAAGCCCTTCCAAAAAGATCATCTGAAAGCACATAATACTTTAAGCTACAATAGTGTTCATCTTTTTTCCTTTTCCTCCTCCAGTTGTGTGTCCGGCAGAGCACACAGTGACATATGGCCCACCATGGCCACATCACTCTGCATACTTGTGTGTAGGAGTGTACAAATATTCGACAATTTTGAAGATTCAATCGAATAGCACAGTATTCGATATTCGCTTCAAACCAAATTTTCAGTATTCGAAGTATTCGTCTCGTGCGAATAGTGTTTCCGGGACGCTTGCCCACTTGCTTTATGCGGTTTTGGTTTTGAGTATTGCCGCATAGATGGCTTTTTTTTTATCATGCTTTCAATGCTCAGGGGTCAGTCAATATGCAAATCACAGCCAGGTCGGACTGCAAACCCAGCTACAAACTAAAGAAAAAAAGAGGTCCACGCGCTATTGCAGAAGATCCTGCGTGGCCGTCTTCGAGCCTCCGCACTAAGTTAGTTGCTGCCATAAGTCACGTCGCTGCCACCATGTCGAGGCAGACACACTGAAGGAAGAACACAGCAGACAATCGTCTAAGCTTCAAACCAAGAAACCACAATTTACTGCCAGCGAAGCCTTTATATATTCTGGCTGGTGGTGCCATTATCGACGAGCTAGGACATCATAGGTATTCGAACGCGGGCATCACTTGGCCACCTTCATCGGATCGCTAGTTCAGTCCGATGGAACTCCACAGCATATTTATTGCAGAGGCACGTGGCAAGTCAGTGCACCAAATGTGGCTGCCTGGCTCAGTGTTCGACATTTGACCCATTCGACCACTGGTTCAATCGTTGGCACCATGGTCAATGCGTCTATGAAAGGCAATTCAATATGGAGCTACTTCATGAAAGCTGCCCCCGGCAATGAGGCTCGCTGCTTGAAATGCAAGGCCGTTTTGAAGACACCAACAGGGACGACGACAACATTCTAAACGCATTTGAAAAGGCACCCGAATTTCTTAAGGGCCTACTAGGACGACTGTCAAGAATGCAAATGCACTGCCACCTTGACAAAGGCGAGCTGGCCGAGTGTTCAACAACCGTCAGTAGCTGAAAAATGAAGGTGGCAGTACCGAAAGCGCTAGAGATGACAAAGACGGTCGGCTGATTCACTACACACGGTATGCACCTGCACTCCATCACTGAGGAGCCTGGCTTTCTTGACATGATGAAACTCGCCATGCCCAATTACACAGTGCCGTCACAAACAACTTTCTCGGGGGTCATCATCAAAAAAAGAAGAGGTGCGAACGAAGCTTACAGAGGTCTTTGGAAGCGGAGTGGAGTCCTTCTCGATCACTATGCATAGTTGGACATTGCAAGTGAATGACCGCTATGCAAGTTTCACTTGCCATGTGATGAATAAGGCGTTTGTGCAACATGTACATATACTGGCCTGCACTAAAATGGTGGATGCTTACAGCGCTGAGAGCTTGGCAAAGTTCATCGGAACTGTAATAGAGGAGTATGAACTTTTGTCTGAAGGAATGGTGTCAACCTTTGTAGTCACTGACAACGAGAGAAATTTTGTTTTGGCGGTTGCGCGATAGTCATGGCAGGGTGTGCTGTGCTTTGGCCACACGCTTCAGTTGTGCATCAGTGATGTCCAAAAAAATGTGGCAGGGCTTGCGCAGCTTTGTGCAAAAGCAAGGGCAACAGTAGGTCGGTATAAGCGAAGTGCCATGGCTCAAGCACGCCTTAATGAAATTCAGAAAAGCATGCTTTTGGATTGTCTTGAAGTAGTGCAGGACGTGCAGACATGTTGGAACAGCGAACATGCCATGATGGCCAGACTTCGCACCCCTATTACTGTGGAACTCTCAGAATTTGATGAGGTTGGAAATCTCACCACACAAGAGTGGAAGCCACTAACAGCATCAGTAAAGGTCTTGCAACTGCTTGATCAGGCCACAAGTGAACTGTCTGGGGACAGCTACCAAACTAGAGTCTCAAGTTATCCTGCTGCCTGAATGCTCAAGCATCGTTCTTGCACAGCATTTGAATGATTATGATGCAGCATGAATTGCATCCAGCCTACTAAAGAGCACCAAGTCTAGATTTCCGGACATCAAGATGTCTCAGCTTCCAGCATTGGCCATGCTGGCTGACCCTAGGTACAAAGATGCACGCTACACTGTCGAAGCTGAAAAGAAATGGGCGCTTGGTCTCCTTGTGGAGGCAGCAGAAGAGACGGTGCTAGTGCATCAGCATGCTGAACTGCCAGGCAGAGGCTGCGCATCTCCAAGACCTTTGGGTGACTTTGTGTGGTGTGCCTTCAGCAAATTTAGTTCCGATGAGAGCTGCCGACCACGCCATACAGTGAAGAATGAAGTCGCAGAGTACTGGAAAAACCCCCTTCTTCCGCAGTGTGAAGACCCTTTGGCATGGTGGAGGACCAACGGCAGCCACCTGTACCCACCCATAGCACCACTTGCACGCAAATGCCTCTCAAGCCCAGCAACGCAGACTACCAGCGAAAGGCTGTTTTCAGCTGCAGGAAACATCGTGCGCTGTCAGAGAGAGAGCCTGCTCACCCGTCACGTAGACCAGCTTGTGTCCTTGAACAAGAACATTAAGATTGGAGCATGCTGGGCTGTTAATGGCAGCTGTCACCCGGAAGTGCAGAATGTTTTTTTTTTTATAATTGTTCTTAGTGCTCTTGCTGCAGTGTAGTGCAGTTACTCCTTTGGTTTCAACTACTGGCTGTACTAATGGCACCGTTCTGTTATACTCTCATTTTTCGTATTTTATCTCTAATTTCTCATTAGAAAGCAGGTGGTATTTTTATGTGTAACTTTTGATTAACTAAGCAACTAAAAATTGTTCTTCACTCACTTTAGGTGCTTCCTTAAAATTTTGAAGAGTGGCTTTAAATAAAGCCTCAGTGCAATATGTACTAGCTTTGTGTGTTGGAAAAATAAATGGGTTTAGAAATGCGCGCTGTCATTCAGCCTCTTTTTAGTGCCAGAAGTACTATTCGAACTATTCGCTTCGAAATTATTCAAAGAAAATCCTATTCACTTTGAATTCGCTTCGAACCAAAAAACCACTCTTCGCACACCCCTACTTGTGTGTGTACTTGTGTTATTCCTCACGCTGGCATTTCCACATCAGCCCTGTCCTTCCTTCCACCTCTCTTGACTCACATGTTTGTTTTTGCCTGCTCTTTATTTTGCAAGGTTACAATGAAAGGGTGCCAATCACAGATAAAACTAGACAAATCTCAGATAGAAGACTACAAAAGGTGCAGATTTCAATGAAGAACGCGAACACTGCACGCACACAAATTCACACGCCCCTCACTTGACAGCTATACCACCAACAGCAGCCATTTTCTGCCCCATGGCAGCAGGTGGCACAGCTTCTGTGCCCAGCTAACTTGTGCTATTCTTATACGGATGAACAAGTGCAAGGGGCAGCCAGTGATGCCCGCACCTTTCCGAGGTCGAGGAAGCCCTTGCTCTGAAGCACCTGGTCAAACTCCCGAGACATGAGGCCAACGCAGTCCTGCAGCAGGCGGTTGGCCAGAGAGAGTGCCGACTCTGCCCATCGCACCCGGGGCAGGGTCACAGAGAGGCGCTCACAATTCAGAGCCATGTCAATGGCTGTCTCTGCTGTCTGCACATGGAGAAACAACGGCCAGCCCAAGTCATCACAGGGTCCACAACAACAGTAAGTGCACGCCTATTCTGTCCAATGCAGCAAGTAGGCATTTTTTCTCTTATCTAAACAAAAAAAAAATTCAACAACTGGTACAAGAAAGAATGCAACAAGCCAACAAGATAAAGAAAATCTGGCAACAATATGAAGCAACAACTTTGAAAAAGAAAAAAAAAAGTGAAGAATAAACAAGCAATGGCATGAAATTTCATGACAGTCACAACAGAAGCAAATGCTTTCTGAGAAATTAATTGTTTAAAGGAACTGACTCTGCAGCATGTATTACTAACCACATGGGCTGGCTATGTCAAACAAATACTACCTACAAGTCTTCATGAAGCTGTCAGCTCTCACTTGAAAAGGAGGAGAAAAAAATAAAATTTAAGCTTTCTACTTCACTGTTGGCTTATCAATTAGCAGAAATGAACCAGAGCAAGACTTGAGTTAGTCTGCCAAACTCAGCGTTTAAAAGCAAAGCAGAGGGCTAAAAAGAACGCCCGAATTAAACAATTGATTGGTGGTATTTAGGGTTTAATGTCCCAAAGCTGCACGTGGGCTAGGAGAAAGAGTAATGAAGAGGTCCAGGGGAGTTTTAACCACCTAAAGTTCTTTAACATGGAATGACATTGCACAATACACGGGCGCCTTGCATTCCACCTCCATCGAAAAGCCACCACCGAAGCTGGTGTTGTACCAGCATCCTCAGGCTCAGCAGCCAAGTGCATTAACCATTGAGACAGCATCTGGTCGGTCGACTGCTATCATCAGTATGTACTGGTGACGCACCGCCGGACACGACACCTTCAGCACGTGAATTATGCCTTTGTCAAGTGGCTGGTATTGCTCGTCGCTTTTGGCGGCAGAAGAGCGTGGTGTGCCACATAGTTGTCGAGCACGAGAAGGACCATTCTTTTTTTCGAAATGTCATCATAAAACTCAACAAGCCACTTGCACGCAAGTTGCCTGTCATCCTCATGCCTCCTCTAAACTTATGCCTAGTGACACTATTCAAAAAAAAAAAAGTCATGCACCATTCAGATTTTTCTGTTATGCATGTAGCGTATGAGAATGTAGCTTCCAAAGCACTGCGCCTTGCAAGTTTTCCCAATGACAAATGGCGAGCACCGGTCGCTGCCTTGCATGCTACTTCACAGAAAGCCGCTAATGCGAAGCTTGCTCCACTTTCCACCGGCGCTAAGTGTCTCCTTTCAAGGCGTGAGATTTTGCCGGCCGCATCCGATAAAATGTTTTGTCGGCATTTCATATGTTCTGTATTTCTCATCTGCTGATGATTTTACTGTTCACGCTTTTTTGTGTTGGCGCATTATTTTCATAGGCAGAGGAGCGCTGCCGGAGCTGATTGCGGAGGTCACGGTGGCAGGGAGAGAGTGACGTAGCGATTAGAATGCTCGTCACTCTCCGCTCCTGCAAGAAGTGCTGTTTTTCGACTGCCGGCAGAGTTTACACCGCCTAATCATTCGCTGTAACCGAGCTGTGCAGCCACAGGTGTTCATTGTATCTGAGATGCAATGCCATTGCTCTAATGCATATTTTGACGGTAGCACTGCCCTTGTTCGTAATAAGCGAGTGTTCGTTACAACTGTGTCCATTATAAGTGTTATAAATGGGCTGGAGTGTATTTAATTATTAACACAATATAAATTGTCTAAAGGATTAAGGGGGGACACTGGTCTTGAAAAAAAAAATTTTATTAATGAAGTCACAGTTACGAAATCTTCAGGGAATATGTATTTTTGTGTGCTGATTCTAAATGTGTCATTTAATTTCATGTAAAACATTTCCTTGAGCAATTATGCACTTTTTATGCTAGTATTTTGTGGAGAGTTTTGAAGAAAATTTGCTGCGGGAAACTCGCTGAAATGTCTGCCATTGGGTTCTCTTGACACCAAGGAATACAATAAGGGTGAAATTGTCTTCCTGCCTATCATAGAACTTGAGTTAGAGTTTTGAAGTTGTCGCTTCAGAAATGAGAAGGAAAGTGTGTACAGTAAAAGCTCGTTAATTCGACACTGACGGGACCGCGAAAAATTGTCGAATTATCCGAATGTCGAATTATCGAACGAACAACAAAAACAATGTTTGCCGCAAGAGGACAGAGGACGTATACCTTTATTTGGCAAGGAAATCTGTAATCACCGTCCGCTTTTTCGAGCGAATTTGAGCGACTACGATAGCTCTAACAGCTGCCAGGTGCTCCGCGGCGCGTGTGGCACACGCGCAGTCAGGGATTTGTTCACAGAAGTCCTCCCGCACCGACAAGGCTTCTGCGGCTTCTTTCACCGTGTACTTTGGCATTTGGGGCAACTGCTCACAATCGTAAATCGTTGTTGTTGTCAGCGCCTGTGTCAGCTGACAGGACACGAAGGCGAGGCGCGCAGGCCCTGCGCGGCGCTACCCACCGGAAAGCAGCGCGGGGAGGAGGTGAAGGGAGCGCCGCTCCCCGCTTATCTGTTTTTTCAACCAGCGTCCGGGAGGGGGGGGGGGGACGGTCTTATCTTTCCTCTGATCTTTTAACTCTCCTCTTATCTGCACGGGGACTGTGCACAGGCGTCTTATCTTTTCTCTATCTTTTTCTCTGATCTTTTAACTCTCCTCTATCTGCACATGGCAGCGGTGGTGGCTGAGCCAGTAGGCAATCCCTTGCGATTTCCTTTCACCCTTCTCTCAGTCGCAACAAAACAGCAACAAGTAGCGCAGTAAACACGCTGACAAAGCGCGCATTTACCAAAAAAGGCGCCGTAAATAACCGCGATAGCGACTGCTGCGACACAACAAAGCACAAAAAAAAAGAGGCCAGCCGCTTCGGCCGCCGCTAACTCGCTTCCTCGGATGGATGGACAGATGGATGGATGATATGACCATAGGGATGGCCTATCAGCTCTACAGTAGCGCCGCTCATGGCAGTGTTTTTTTCTTTTTGCTCTCGGCACACCGGCTTGGCGGGCTGCGGAGTGAAGTCGAATTAACCGACGCACGGCAGAATTTGTTCGAATTAACGAGAGTTTCGCCCCATAGACTCCTATGTATAATTGTAGGGACCTCGCGCGCGCGTCGAATTATCCGATTTGCCGAATTAACGGGGGTCGAATTAACGAGCTTTCACTGTATTCCTGTTTATGAAGTGGCAGCTTCAGTACCCTATTACTCAAGTTCTATGAGAGCCAGGATGATAATTTTACCCTTATTGTATTCCTTGGTGTCAAGAGAACCCAATGGCATATATTTCAGCGAATTTCCTGCAGCAAATTTTCTTCAAAACTCTCTGCAAAATACTTGCACAAAAAGTGCATAAGTGCTCAAGGAATTGTTTTACATGAAATTAAATGTCATATCTAGAATCAGTGCACAAAAATACATGTGCCCTGAAAATTTCATAACTATGACTAAATTAATAGAATTTTCTTTTCAAGACCAGTGTCCCCCCTTAATTGCCATCAAGGTGTACTCTTCTGGAATGGAACAAATTAAATCCACAAACATAATCACAAGTGCACAAACAATAACTTAAAAATACCTGAAGCTCTCTTCCATTTAGGTCTAACAATATCAGACAAACTGCTTTCACTGAATGGGAGCTCAACGCTCGAGTCGTCATGCATGTGTTTTATGTTCACGCTGTTCCAGTATCTTGCACTTGGTATCCAGACAAGCTGCATTCTACAGTGGACTCCTGAAGGAAAGGAAGAATCTGCTCTGCCAAAGCAGAAACACCCAAATCTGCCGCTACCGTGCACTGGGGCCCAAGCAGCAGCAACCCACCAGTGCCTGGAGGGTGGCTGCGTAGCACTGCTGCTGCCAGTGCTCGGGAACGGTGGCAAAGGCCCGGTGAGGCCACACCCGAACGTAGTGGCGTCCCGCCCACTGAACCGCCCGGGCTTGCAGCTCCCGCAGCCCACTGCAGCAAGGTGCCATCTGCAGGCACTCGGCCACACCAGCTATGCACTGGCTGCATGGCTGCCACAGGGAGAGCAAGGGACACAGGCACGGGAGTTAATTGAGGCTCTCAACGAGAGAGATAGAGAGAGAAAAACAAAACAGCACACAGTCTGACTGTCATTACTAGAGACTGCACCTTTAGGCACTAAATTTCAGGGTGGCAGAAGCAAGCGCGTGAATCCACGTTTTAGACACCAAATGGGTAAAAAATGCAGAAACTGAAAATTCCGCTGAAAATGCAACAGATTTTGAGAAAAGCGAGCATAAACTACCTCTGTGCCAAGAAAACTGACGATGCGCCTTTTTTGATGTGAAAAAAAAAAAAGTGAGCTGCTGGAGGCAACCATTCATGTGCTGTCCATCAGCACGATTGGGACATGAGGAATTGCAGCAAAGCCTGTGCATAGATTTCAGCTAGCCCACTGCTTGCATTACAATACTATCTTGAAAGTTGAAAGGAGCATGAGCAAAGAGACAACGTTTAATAACCACACTTTCTGGCTCACAATGTGACATGCAGTCAAAAAGGCATGAAAACACAAAATAAAACACATTCAGGGCTGAGCATTATGAAGTGTTTCGGGTGCACGGGCCCCGTCAGGCAGAGCACATCTGCCTTTTGCCCTCGTATCCTAGACCTTGTTGCCTGAATAGAAGCATATCTATCTAAAAAAATATTAACCGAAGGCACTAACATCAGCAACAAGTGCACTCCATGAGAAACAGATTTAATTGGATGCTCAGACAGCAGCATCACAAAAAACTGGCAGTACCCACGAAGAACGTGTAACGGCGAGCTAAAATGCCCTCTATGTGGTGTGACAGCAAACTTTCAGGTTCCAATTTTAAGGACAGAACTCACAGTGGGAAAAAAAACAAGAAACTCGAAATTATCCAACTAGAAAAAATGTTCCACAAACACAGCTGCAATCAAACAAGAATTGAAAACCAGTTGATTCCTATCATATTCGTAAAACTTCCGATTTCGTGCGTTTCGGAAGCCTCAGCCTTTAAATTTTTTTTCCATACTGAAAGTAAGTAATAAAAGTGTACAAATATTTCCAACCTAAACAAAATGCTAAATTCATATTTTGCAAGCATTCAGCACTGTATCCAAGGAACAAACAAGTTATGAATGCCATAAAATTTTTACCATTAGCTGGCTAATTGAGAGAAAAAAGGATTAAAGACCACTTCTCCCCTAAACTTCCAACTGATGAGTTGTTCAGCGACAGTAATGACAATATGCAAGCAAAGATCATGCAAGCATGCCCTATGGACTTCAACAGATATGTTTTGTCGAGAGCTACACTGTGGTATGGCAGAAGACAGATGTGCCGACAAATTAGCCCAGGTGATCACCGAAATAGACATGGGCTGCGCTTGAGAAGTGTCAGCCAGACAGCACAGAAAATCCCGCTTCACATACCGTCAGACAGCACTCTTACCCCCAGTAAGAATGTCATAGGACGGTACGGTCAGATTGGAACGCGAACACTCATATGCCGCACTTTTCTAGTTTGCAGCGAGATGTTGCTTTATACAACCAGTTTTAATATGTACTTCGGTAGATCCTATACCCAGAAACGTGAATAAGGCAAGTTGTACGCTGCAGCTTAAAGTACTCAATATATCCTTTTGTTTCGTTCAAAGGCGCTGTTCATGTTTCATTCTGGCCTGACTGTACATGCTCCATAAACACTGCTCTCTCCTTGGCACCCCCCCATCAAACCCCATCAACCCCCCCCCCCCCCACCAAAAAAAAAAAAAACTTTCATTATGCATGCAGAAAGTACCCGAGACTCTGCATCTGCACAAATAAAGTTGTATGTGGCAGCCATGAAAAAAGTTGGGCCACATTTTGGCCACAAACAGTGCACAATCACTATGTCAAAACACATGGGCATGCACACTTATATGGTTTCTATGGTCTATACCATTGAGCAAGTGGTACGATTTATGTTTCAGAAACAAATCGTACAAGCTGCCACACTAAACATCATGCCTAATACATGCTAGCAACTGCTTAAGATTTCACTGCCACAACACAGGCTTGAGTAATGGCGCATTAAGTGTGTGCCCGCTACATTATGTCAAATTATGCGTCGGTGCAGTGTGAAATGCTGTTATTTATACCATGCAATCAGTACACAGCTAGAGTGATCCGCAAGTGCACAGATAACTTGAGTTACAAATTATTACAGGTGGCAGTGAAGACTGGTATGTAAGCTACAAAAACTCATGACTGCTTATCTGCGACAGCAAACTGGTGACAGTCAGACCTAGCTTTTTAATCTTGTCCTGCCTTGCTCCTTGCACAAAGCTCACAAGAAACTATCTAAAGACAGTACAGGATTTTTTTATTTATTTCATACTGCAGATCGTCAGCAGGATGGCGTCAGTCCTGTCTTTTGTGTGCCTTCCGTGTCCTCATTTCTTGCACCATTACCAGTTTTTTCTTTCGAACTATCTCCGTAGACAGAATATTATTACAAGGAAAATAAGCATTTCATTTGATTTGAACTACTCCCACAGCTATCTGCAACAAGGGAGCGGAAAACACAGGCTGGGCAGCCAGGTCCCATGCACGCACACACCTTGTGGAAGAAGTGGCAGTAGTAAGTGCGCACATGGGAGAGCACCACTCGGCGCAAGCTGTCCACCCCGAGCACTTCAGCCAGGAGGGCCAGCTCTGAGACATGCACCTCCAGGGGAGGGCTGGCCGTGCCTCCGTACAGGTGGTGCAGAGCAAAGACCACTGCACCATGCGTGAACCTGCAGCACACAGAGAGCATTAACACTCAGCCAAGGGCTGTCCACCCATGAAGTGCTGTATTCCCCAAGTTAGAGCACACTGTTTAGAGTTGTTCTCATCACAAGAATAAGCACCATCATCACCACCCCCACAGTCCAAGTATGGTGGCCAGATGAGTAGGAGTGCCAACTGGCAAAGCAGAAAGTGCAACTCCCCATGTCTCCACTTCGTGACGGCAAAAATGGCACTGCTTCTCTCAGTACATTAAAGCCCCAGTGCTCATGTAAGGGTCATCTGCTACTTGTCACGATTACATCTGACCTTTTGCTAACCTTGATCTTGGCTCACAATGTTACTTATTGTGTTTACTATTACTAGACACGATGGCTAAAATATATACGGACTGTCTGGCAATAAAACAGTAAAGGTATAAGTTGCATTATTTTTGTCTGTTTCAGCCAGTTCTCGCACAGCGCTATTTGCAACAAGCCCCGGGCTTTATACTAAAAATGAAGACCAGAATCTGTAAGGCCAGCCTGAAATTGGCAAGAAAGATACCCAAATTTCTATTGCTTTGGTGCCACTGCATTAAGAATTGTTTAGGAGATGCAAATTTGCTCTCCATTGGCTGAGAAGGTACTGCACTCCGTGTGAATGCCACTTCGAGGAACAGCTCATCAAATGGTACAACACATTTGTCATTGAGGGTAATGCTTTTCACATGTCGAAACTATTTTTAAGTAGTTGGCTATGTAGAGCAACCAATATGGGCCGAGTGCTAGTGTTTAATTTTTTTTTGGTGGCAGCCAAAGCTCATTCCCCTGTGGACATGGGCACTGCCAGCCTGTGTGAACATGGGATACCTCCTACTCCCACCCGATTCTTTGGACAGCTTGGAGATACATTGCTCTAAGACCCCACCACTTGCTTGTTTACTATGGGGAGGCATAGGTAAGACAACTAACTTTCTGTGAAGAAAACTTAAATTCCCAGAACTGGTGATGATGAATGATAAATCATTTGCTGAAAACCAAAAAGGCTAGGGCTACGGGAAGACTGATCGAGAACAAAGAATCTGCAGTAGTCCGTGACAGATCAAATAACGGTTCAGAATGCACATCACGTTATATTCGGATCCAAGAGATGAGTATGGTGCAAATTTTTTTAATGCAATAGCATTTAGGCTACCGTCGTGCAGTTTCTAGTTTCTCCATATCAAAATTCCCTGATTGGTCAACTGGGGTCAAGTGCATCAGCTTCATATGGGCACAGCAGAGGAAGTGAACAGTCTTTTCACTCGCGGCGCCACCGCCATGCCGTGGAAAAAATGCTTGCACTCCCCCTGCCAGTTGGCACAGGCACTCAACCTGTACACCATAGTCCAAGTGAAATCGACTTCTGGACACAGCCCTCTTCAGTTGACCTCCAAAAACTCCTGTCTTGTCCGAGCACCAGCCACACTACCTAAGTAAATTTCCTAACCTCACCGCTCTACCCAATTTTCTGAGCCAGTTTTCTACCTGTCGTGTGGAATACATGCCCTGACATGTAATGACATTACAAGAAGTTCATTTTGTCATCATAATTTCAGCTAAACCATTTTCAACTTGCATTTCTTCTCTGCAAAAATAATTTCCTGCCCCTTGCTGTATAACATTTTCTTTTCCATTGTTTGCTGGACTGTTTTCAGCTTCAAGCATTTTTGTCAGTCTCCACAACTGACCCTTACAGGTGAGTAATCATGAGATGCAACAGTTATATACCGTATTTGCTCACATGATGGGTAATGTTGGTTCGGGGAAGAAAACTTTGGGAACAACCCAAAAATTAAGAAAAATTTGGAGGATGCTTAAGCTACACCTTCAAGAGTGGAACGCGACAACGTCTTGCAGCGCTGCCAGGGAGTCCACGGAATGCTGTCGCCCGTTAGACAAATCGAAAACTGATTTTTTGAGGAAAGGAAATGACGCAATAACAGACTCACTTATCATGGTGGACACCTGAACTGTGCATGATACGCAGTCCCCAATTAAAGGTCACCGGTTCCCCCAATTATAGGTCGACGGTTCGAATCCCTGCCGCAAGCTAGGCTCTAACTTAACTAGTATGCTTATGTGGCATGAAACACTGAATCGTATTACACCATCTGGAACATTCTGTGGCAAACGGTTGGCATGATACGATTTTTTCCGAAGCGCGGTGCTGACACTACTATGACACCGAAGGCTTTTCGACCAAACGAGCTGTATACGCTGTCGCGTAAAATTGTAAATGCTGCAGAGGTTGAAAAACACAGGCTCCAATCCATCAGCATGTGGTTAAGGTGACTGGTACAGCACATCACATAGAATAGCAGCGGTGCTGTGAGAAACTCGTCGCTAGAGACAGCACCTCTGAGTGCCAAGTGCGATGATTCTTAGTGCTGAGGAGCGCACAAAAGAAGATGCAAGGAATAAGTGACTTCATTTCATTTACTCGCATAATGCACTCGCACTCGCTTAATGATCGCACCCTCGAATTTTGTTGGCTGCTAAACAGAGACTGTTGCAAGGGTTGTGCTGTCACTGGTTCTCAAACCAACACTGCACAGTCAAAGGCTTGTTACATGCTATTGCATGTCCTCAGGTATGTGAAGGGCAGAACTTCTTTTTCATGATTCCGGCGCCAAACATTATAATGAGTCAGTGCAATAATCCTATGCCTGATAGTAACACCAGCAACGTACTCTTCCTCCTTTCATCATCTTCTCTTACACTTAAAAGTTCAGAAAACATTCGAATATCAAACTTCATGTCAATTTTCCACTCTTTAAAACCTAGCCCAACTCGCTTGAAACATTTCAACATTATGATTTGCAAGAATGTGAAACTACTGTGTCATAACATGTACACAACAACACCTGTTTGTGCTATTCTCAACTCTGGTGAGATGTACCCTGCCATGCCTGACGCATTACATATGACATAGAAAGAAAATGAATGGTATTCTGCTGCCTATCGCACATATCTCATAGCCTTGGCATTCAATGGCTTGGATTCAGGCCCCTTGGTAGTTAAAGTACCACAGAAACCTAATATTAATTACATTTCTTCTTTCAAGTGATGCGTTAGACACTAGAATACATTGTTCCCCACGTGGTATTTGCCTACGACAACTAAAAAATTTATAATTGAATTTCTTCTCTTATGCTGTTTCGGTTTCATCAACCGAACAAAGGCAGTGACATGGTTGCAGTTTAGGTCACGCGAGTCACTACGTAGTTTTAATTCACTACAACCCTTAAGCCAGCCTGCTTCAAGATTTGGAACGACAAAAACAACACATTGGCAACTACACAGCCGCTTTTCCATGGCTCACGTGTCCTAAACACCAACTATACGTCACTGCCATTGTTCGGCTGATGAAACCGAAAGCATCAAGAAGAAATTAAAATATAAATTATATAGCGGTTGTAGGCAATTACCACAGGATGATATATGTGTACTAACGTCTAACACATCATTTGAACGAAAACACACAAGCAAAAATATGGTGTCTATACTCCTTTAAATACCACAAGAGCAGTCTACACAATAAGCTAGTGCAGCATGTCAACTACGCATATTTGGTTCATATGTGCAATTTATCATCCCAAAGTGGCATACAGGCCCCGAGAGATGTCATAATGAAGGGTCATGGATTTACTTCAACCACCAAGGGGCTTTTAAAGTGATTGCACAGAACACAGGAATTTTTCAATTTTGCTCCCATCAAAATGTGGCCAGAATTTATCTTACAACCTCATGTTTGCTCAGTAGCAGAATGCCTTAACCACTGCGCCACCACAGCGCATCAACTTATGTGGAAATGCTAATGGTCAACGAAACTGAACAGATCAAATGGACACTCGACAAAAATTTGACTACCAGAAGTTGTTAGACATGTGCCAGAGCTTCAGCAACAAGATAACAGGCCAATTTTACAAAGCCTACTGTGCATGCACGTGTTTAGTGGAAGCAGTCAAGTGCCATCTTGGTAGTAGTCCTTCGTGGCGGCGTCTGCATGACAGCACACCTTATTTGGTGCCTTGACTGGCATTAGACCCAGTCACAGCAGCTTTTCGCCATGCATTTATTTTGGTCGGTTAAAGGAAACAGAGGCGCCATGACAGAGTTTTCAGGGGCGCAGTCCTAATCGCAGCTGATGCAGTGCTGAGAGGGTGTGTAGTTGCTGCATACAGTGGGGTGAAAGCGACAGCGATGCTGCGCTTGTTACTCGAACCTTCATGCTTAAAACGTTGCAGGCGATGATGAAAACATGCTTGACAGTCACTTTTGCTCATTTTGCCAGCAGAACATTTCTATGCATAGCGATGCACGTGTTTGAGCGCCTTCATACAGTGCTTACACTTCCTGCCATCTCCTTTTGCCGTGTTAATTTTCGCACATCCATCTAGGCATCCACTAGCCATGCCATAGAATGTTTGTTGTCTATTTCTTTTTCATGCTTCTACCCTAAAAATGACCATCATCATCATCATTATCAGCCTGACTACGCCCACTGCAGGGCAAAGGCCCCTCCCATGTCTCTCCAATTAACCCTGTCCTTCACCAGTTGTGGCCACCGTATTCCCGCAAATTTCTTAATCTCATCTACCCACCTAACTTTCTGCCACCCCCTGCTACGCTTGCCTTCTCTTGGAATCCACACCGTTACTCTTAAGGACCAGCGGTTATCTTGCCTTCGCATTACATGCCCTGCCCAAGCCCACTTCTTCCTCTTGATTTCAACTAGGATGTCATTAACCCGCGTTTGTTTCCTCACCCACTCCGCCCGCCTCCGATCTCTCAACGTTACACCTATCATTTTTCTTTCCATAGCTCGCTGCGTTGTCCTTACCTTAAGCTGAACCCTCTTTGTTAGCTTCCACGTTTCTGCCCCATAGGTGAGTACCGGTAAGATACAGGTGTTGTATACTTTTCTCTTGAGGGATATTGGTCAACTGTCCATCATGATTTGAGAAAACCTGCCATATGTGCACCACCTCATTCTTATTCTTCTAGTTATTTCCTTCTCATGATCCGGATCAGCTGTCACTACCTGCCCGAAATAAACATATTCTCTTACTACTTCCAGCACCTCGCCACCAATTGCAAACTGCTGTTCTCTTACTAGACTGCTGAATATTACTTGCTATGCATGCATATGCATGCTAATTTTTAGCCCCGCAGTTCTGCTCTATTCTGATATTTTCTAATTCCCTCAGGACCGAACACGCTAATTCACGGGTAAACACTAGATGGCCGTTTTTTATTTTTTAAAATACTGATTAAGCCAAGAGTGATGCTTCAGCATAAATGAAATGTTGCTAAGGTGTAATGGTCAAAGACCATTCTACAACAAAAAATAAGGAATTATTTTACATTTCCAGTTTCATAGCCATGCTTTCTAATTCAACAAAATAGAGAAAGCACCATCGCTACTAGGGCAACTTGAGGGATTGGGAGAGAATACATGCATCAAGAACACACGCACTGTGGACTCCTGAATATAAGAACAAAACTTCACACAGTTCTTCACCCGCAACCTTACACTGGGCAGAAATTGCTGTAAAGATGGCTCGACGAAGCAGCTCAAAGGCGAATCTAACCACCTCCTTTTGTTGGCAGTTTAAGAGCCTCCCTCAAAGCTGAATGGCACATAGAAGGCTTTTCGGAGCTTCAGACCTTAAAAATTCACCATTTGCCAACGTACACTGATTACAAGGACATGACGGCTAAATATGCTGAATAAGGCTTCTTCAGCTGCCTCTCGTGACCAGCCCCTGCACTCTCTATTGGGGACCTTTTCATCTTTCCAAGATACAAAAAATCCAGCGCCCTCTGCTTTGCGCAGCTGTCGGAACACCTGGCACACCTCAGGTGAACCCACCTGTCCCAAAAATTCAGCATTCAGGCAGATAAACATCGCCTGGGGATGCAAACATGACTGCTTCTCGCACGTACGCCACACACCACGGCGACGCGGCCACTGGCTGGAGTACCAAATCTCTCAGAGTGCACAGTAGCAGCCAGCCTATCAGAGATGATAGGCTCACTTGTTGAAAGCCCAAGTTTCTCAAGTAAGAGAAACTTGCGCTAAAAGCTGCGTGAAAAAAGGATAAGAACACAAGCCTTTCTCACCCATCCATGCTGATGACCTCGGTCTCCTCGGCAGCAAAATCTTCCCTCAGAATGAGCAAGAAATAGTCAGACCGCAAGGCCAAAATGAACCTGCAAGGAAAAAAAACAATGCAATAGACTAATTAAACTGGTGGGCTTAATGAAGCCACATCAGCTTCACCTCTCTATTGCCAGAGGCACCTGCTACAGGAAAATGCCAGCACTATAAATCTATCTGTAGTGTATGCCTTCAAAGGCCACCCAATTGCTAGGACTCCATCTAATGGCTCAGGGCAGTGCAAAATGTACCAGCAAAATACTACATGAAAAGATCAATTTCCGTGGGCCACTTCAACATCCGCCGGATGAGTCTCCCCTGGTACACAGACTTGACACTCTTAATAACCCTTTGGTCGAGAGGCTGGATAACGGATGTGCATTTGGGGGGGAAAAAAAATCAAGTGGACAGTCATCAGGAAGTCTTCGATGTGGTGGGCACTGCAGTTATCCAAAAAAAGGCAGATGGATCTGCCCTGCTTTGGCATATCTGCATCAAAGGCTTCCAGCCAGCTGGAGAATACTGTGCGTGTCATCCAAGCTTTCTGATTAGCAGTGTACTCAACCAGAAGCCTTCGGTTACCTTTAAAGCACTGTGGCGTCGTGCTCTGGCTGATCACGAGGAGAAGACGCTTGTCGGATCCGTCCATGTTTGAATGCAAAAGAATGGTCACCCGCTTTTTGCTCAGCTTACCGCCATGACATTTTTGTCCCCTCAGGTCAAGCGTTTTTGATGGCAACATTTTGTAGAAAAAGCCAGTTTCATCCACATTATAAATTTCGGAGGACTTGCATTTGTCCATTATGCTTTCGTAACTTTCTTGCATCCAGGGTGATGCTGCTTCACCGTGACGCTCACAGGCTCCCCCGACAACACCTTGGTGAACGATGCAGTGCCATGCTTTGAATTGGCTTAGCCATCCAGCGCTCGCTTTAAAGTTGTTGTTGCCCCAGAATGCACGCGATGTGAATAGCCTTCTGCTGCAGAAGGCTTCCATACAAAGGCAGCGTGTTCTCTTTCGTGTCGAGGAACCACTGCAACACAGCCTTATCGACGTCTTCGCAGACCGGCATTGCCACAGTCTTGTGCTGCACGCACACTCCGGTCTAAGTGCCTCTATGATGCTGCTTTTAGATTTCAGAAGAGTAAAAAGTGAGCTGCACTGGATACTGAACTCCTCTGCAATATCAGACTTCTTTCTCCCTTTTGCAGCTTCGGCGATGACTGCAGACTTTTCCTGCAGCACCAAGAACTTGTGCTTTTTAACAGGAGGCAGAATCTTTCTGACACGCCGAACAAAACATTGGACGAAAGCAAGACACAGGCGATTTCAGCGTTTCAGCGTACACGCGGCACACGGCAAGATAGCGTGGTAGTGGGCAGTGTCAACGGCCAGCAAGGAGGAAAAAAAACTGCCAGATGACCAGCGGTGTCGTCACATGAAGCGTCACGTGCCTGCATAGTTGCCATCAGACAGCCTAGCAAAAAGCTGCTTTAAGCTAAAAAAAAATAAGTAACCTAGTGTAAACAGCAATGACCGCGCTGATGCTTGCTGGCAGAAACGTATGTGCCTGACTTGTCGGATGAGTGTGCTGCTGCAGTTTTGGTACTTCTCCGTTCCCAACTGGCTGATGAGCCGAAAAAAATGTTGCAGATCACTACCTCAAACTTTTGTTATTGCGGGACTGCTTTTTAAAAACCCTTTGCTGCTGAGAGGGTGGAAATGCATTGAACTCTATGGAAGTTTGCTGGCGGCACAAGATTTTTTCGTTGCCGCGAGAATTTCGCTCTTGAGGGCTTTCGTTAATGAGCAGTTCAACTGTATCAAATTTCCTGCATACATCTTGAAGCTTTAAATTCTATACTCTACACTGTACTTATTCGTAAACTCTCTACTATTTCTGCCTGGTCTTCTGTGCTCACCACTCAGGCTATAAGCATTACGGTCTGAATGTGCATTATGAAGAAAACACTGCCTGGCACTTGCAGAAGTCCAAGAAGCTTAGGAATGACCTAAGCTCTTCATCTTCAGCTCTCAACAAAACAGCAAGGAAAGCAAGATGGAAAACAACAACAATAGCATCACTGATCCTGCTGAAAAAGCTTTCAGCTTAGACCACTTTCCACAAGCTCAGCCCTCAAGTTCATCTTGAAGAATTTAAGCAAGTCCCATTGCCATATGGGGATCCCATTTAACGAAAGCTGGCAGGTCCTATTGGGAAAGCCTGCTCGTTCTACAGGAAAGGCAAAATACAAGACAGTGCATGGTGCAATATGCCAGGCAGTGCATGATGCGAGACAATTTACCTCTCACCCCATTCATATTTTTATTACAATTTTTAAGCCTATGATAAGTGGTAAACTAGTGAGGCAAGCACACCTCCAGCCAAAGCTTGTCCAACAAATGCTGTGGCTAGGAGATCATGAGAACATACAATGCGAGTCACCCTTACAGCCCTTTCAACAGTCTTCACAGCATGTTTCAGATAATTTTAAGTACCCACTGAGGTCCACGTCGGCAAGGCACATGACCGTTCAAATTCCATCACTTCTGTAAATGAGAGCCAGTACATCCTTTTTTTAACCTCAAAAACTACTCCAACTTCTCACATTAAGCAGTGCATTGCCTGTGCAGTAGGTGACAGTTTGTCGATGAGTGTTCATACCTGTGTGCCCCGATGTCCTTGCCCTCTACGCGAATTGTGATGTCCGTCTCCACCTGGCCAATGAACATCCTGAGCAGGTCGTCCCCCAACTTGGAGCAGGCACCCAGCCTCTCTGGGCTGCAGCCTGACTCCTGCATCCTCTTGTCGATGCTTGACAGGCAGCTCACTTCAGAGACCTCCGAGTACACAGTCTCTGAATCATCATCCCCATCTCCAGGAGAGAAGGGAGGCTGCGGTAGGCATAGGCAGCACATAAGGAAAGAAGCAAGGATACCAGGGCACCCACAAAACACTCCGCAAATGGTTACACTAATTACATTACACTAAGATATGGATCAATTTTTTGTTAACCTATCACTGCAAGGATATCTGCAACTATTTAATAAATGCTAGCCCTTGATGTCACCCTTGGAAACACTCATAAAGCATATTTTACACCAGGACTTGATATCACGTAAAAGTGTCACCAGCATAGTGTTCACCACCTTGTGAGCTGCTCTCCGATGCCAATCCATCAATTAGAATGTCCCTGCTTCACTTCCCATCAAACACTGAAGAGCAGGAGGAGGTCAGAAGTATACCACACTGAAAATGCAGACAAGGTTAGGCATCCCCAGAATCAGCATCCCAGAAGTGGTATCAAACAAAATTTGAACTCTGTGTTCATTCTTTTAAACCTGACACTTTATGCAGTAATTTACAGAGAAAGAAGTGCTTTAGTTGGATTAGTCAGGTCTGAGCTCCTGTGCTTGGATAAGGTGGTGGACCCTTTGGTCACCAGCATCATGCCTCAGTCACCAGCATCATGCTAATGGCCTGTGTTGCAAAATGCACATTGTGCACCCATATAAGCTCCAAAGATTTTTTTTTTATTTATTTATTTATTCATACTGTTCACCCTCTGCATGAGGGTCATTACAGGGAGGGAAACATATACAGACACAAGTGCAATTCTCTTCGCTAAAAAAAGAAACACTCAAATGCACAGAATTACAGATTTGCACAGCAATCTTCCAGGAACGCGTTCACACCTATCACAAATTTGTCTACATCTGTTTGGTCCACAACGTCACTTGGTAGTTGATTCCAAATTTCTACAGCATCGGGAAAAAAGGAGTAGCGATAGACTTAGTACGTGTAATAATAGGTTGTAATACCTTACTGTGATTTTTCCGAGGGCAACGCTTCAGGGGAGGTGTAACATAGTGATGTTTATTAACTTTGACTTTATCATTCATTATCAGAAAAAAAAGTTTCAATTTCTGCTTTAGTCTTCTTTCTTCTAGTGATTCTAACTGACACTCTTTTAGCATTGCTGTGACTGAATCAGTGCGGCGGTATTTAGAGCATATAAAACGTGCTGACATCCTTTGCAATCTTTCCAGTTTCCGTTTTAAACCCTTTTGATGAGGACTCCACACTGCACTTGCGTACTCTATGATTGGCCGCACGAACGTCTTGTACGCAATCAATTTAATTTCTCTAGTCGCATTCGGCAACTTCCTCCTCAGGAAACAGACCTTCTGGTAGGCTTTTAAATAGACATTTTCAATATGGGTGCGCCAGTCAAGATTATTTGTTAATGTCACTCCCAAGTACTTGAGACACTTTACTTGATCTAAGGAATTTTCACCGATATTGTATCGAAACATCATAACATTCTGCTTCCTTGTTACTTGCATGTAATTAGATTTTTGGTAGTTTATTTCCATACCCCATTTCAGGCACCATGAGTTTAACGACTGAAGACATCTATTTATGTTCATCTGATCTGCCGGGGAAGCCACAGGAGAGTAAATTAAACAATCATCGGCAAAAAGTTTCATTCTGACAGGCGATTCGACAATAGCAGAAATATCATTTATATACAATAAAAACAAAAGCGGACCTAAAACGGAGCCCTGTGGCACCCCCGACAGAACTTCACGCCTATTCGATACTGCACTTTCTATTTTGACGACTTGACAGCGGTTACTTAGATAGGCCTGAATCCATAGTACTATATTTTCAGCGATTCCTAATCTGCGTAGTTTAAAAAGAAGCTTATGATGCGGAACTTTATCGAAAGCCTTCGAGAAGTCTACACAGACCACATCTACCTGCTGACGTTCATCTATAGCCTTGCAAAAGTCGTTCACTGTTTCAATTAAAACAATGAACAAAATAAAATGTGCACTCATCAAATCCAAACCAGAGCTATTAAAAAACGTGGTGGGTGGTTACCTTAAACACAACTTTTTAGTTAATGTTGCATGCCTGTCTTGAAATGGTTATACAGTAGAACCCCGTTCATACGTTTTTCACCGGACCGGGAAAAAAAAACGTAACAGCCGGGAAAACGCAACAGTGAGGAAAGCACCGAAAATTAATGAAAACAGTGCAGCTTTGACTTGAAACAATTAATTTCCGCAATTTGACCCTAGGACTTTAAAAAATCGAGAATGGTGGATTGCAGTTTCTTTCGCTCGCTGGAAAGAACAACGCGTTTCTCAATAGCAAAGGCCGCATTGCTGTCAGCGTCGCTTTGCGGTGCGGCCACACCGCACGCACGCAGCAGTGCTGTGCAGTTCACGCGCTCACTGCAGTCCACGCTGAAGCGATGTTGTGCACAGCGTCAAGCACTGAAATGTTTGTAGGCTGCTCGCCGCGCTGCTCCGCGCAAGCTGCCCTGGCTGCCTGTCAACTGCGTTTAGTACGTCCAGCTTTTCCTCAAGGGAAAGCCCCTTCCGCTTACTCAACGCTATCACGCCATCAAAGCACAATAAAGATGTTGCGACTGAGAAGGATGAAAAGGAAATTGCACGGGCCCTGCCGACTGGCCCCTGCCGACTGGCCCCTGCCGACTGGCCCCTGCCGACTGGCCCCTGCCGACTGGCCCCTGCCGACTGGCTCCAGCCGAGCCACCACCGCTGTCACTTGCAGATAGAGGAGAGTTAAAAGATAAAAAGAAAGAGTGAAAGAAAAGACGCGCTGATAAGCGACCGCAGCCGCGCGCCTCCTCCTCACCACCTCCCACGATAAAGATCGCGGCGTTCGGCGTGCGAGGCAGATAGCCATCTAGTGGCGGCCTCTCCAACTCGCGTGCGGCTTCTTGCAGCCAGTTCGGTAGCCAAGCCGGGCCAAGACTCGTCAAAAATCAAAATGGCGGTTGGCGCGCATTGCCCGGGCGGGTTCGGGAAGCCCGGTTGCGACGTATCATGCGGGATCGTTTCCTCGGCTACGACGTAACAGCGGGGTTCCCAATACATTGGATCCTATGGAAGCTGTGCCGGGACCCGAAGAAAACGACGTAACAGCCGGGAAAACGCAGCAGTGAGGAACGTAACAGCGGGGTTCTACTGTACTAAACATTTTACACATACAGTCTCAGCACTTTCTTTCAATGCACACACCAGCGGAGATTATGCCTTGTAGAGGAGGATCTGACAGTGCTCAGGTCACTTGTACAAATGCAAACACAGTGCATGAAGGGGCTATACTATCTGAGGCATGTACGCACCCTTGGTATAGTTTCCCTGGGTACGACTGCAGGAGACTCTTGAACCACACTGGTATCAGCCTTAGTCACAAGGACTTCCAATTCTGGTTTCTTGGGCAGTACTGTTGATGACACTGGTCCTGCTGATGGCAACACCTCAGCTTTTGAAGACACGTCCTTTTTAGGCACATCACCTTCCCAGTCACTCTCATGCTCTAGGGAATCACTGTCCTCGCCATCGCACACCTCAGACCTGTGGAATGTCATGGCATCCACATCCTGGGGCCGTGTTGACGACTTCACGGGCAATGCCCTGGGTGCTGGTTTCACAGGCTCTGGCTTTGCCTTGCGCCTGAGAATCGGGCTCATTGGCAGCAAGCAGACTTCAGGAGGCTGGAACCTTGATTGGCATGTCGACACCCTCTTTGGTGAGGAGACGTCCCCTTCAGCAGTGGGACAGGGTGCAATTCTAGTAGTAGGCTGTTCCGTAGCTGGGATCTCCTCCGACACAACCAATATCTCTTCACGCTCAAAGTGTTCCCACATGCGGTGTTCAACAATGCTTCGCTGCCTCTCTACACTGTTTGCACCATCCTTTGCAGGCTTTCCCTGGTAGTTACTATACGCTTCGTGGGCACAGACAACACTTTCACTGTGGTCATCATTGATGTCAATGAACATCGACAGTGACAAGGTGCATGGCATTGTGCGAGAGGATGGCTTCTCATCAGGATGAGAGTCATCGTGGTGAACTGTATTGAAGTCAACGTACATGTAGCATGACTGAGGTCGTTTGGACGAATCACTATCTCCTTTGGGCTTGCTTGCTGGTGACCTTTTCTGGGCCTGGCCTGCACTAGCATCTCCACCAGCATCTATGTACATGTACAGAGACGAACCTTGGTTTGACGGCTCCTTGTGCTGCTGTGCCTGGGTTTCTTCTGGTTTTGTCTTGTTTATGTCGATGTAGAAGGGGAACAGCGCACCCGATGCGCGACGCTCCTGGTTTGACCCCAGTTCAGCTTGGTCAGCAGCACCCTGCGAGGGCACTTCCCCCACATCATTAAGGCTGTCGTACGCCACTGCCTCAGTAACAGATGTGTTCTGGGACATGAAGCCAGAATCATTCATCCCAAAAGCAACACAAGAGCCTCTCTTCTTCTTGCCAAGTTGCCCACCGACCTTAGGTGATCTCGGAAGGCATTGGTATGACACTGGCATGGGAGCAGGAGATTTCTCGTGCAGGAAGAATGCAGACATTGGTGCCAGAGACTTTCCATCCTGCTCTGTGGAGACTTTCAAGCCTGCTTTATTGCACTCCTCTACAATTGTGGATTTGTTGCTATGCTGTTGCTCCTCATGCTCCTGCACACCCATTATCGCTGCTGTCTCTTCCCCATTCCACTTTTCAATGGCTGCCTCGAGTGGCATCTGGCTCTGCAGATCAAATGTTCCACTCCGCACCATGCTGCTGCTCATGCTCACGGAGCACTCGTCCCGGTTGTCTGAGACGTCATCGCCAGCTTGGCTTTCCTCGTACACTTGGGTGTTATCGCACAGGCTGTCTAGAGGTTCTTCTACATTTCCAGCTGTTGCACCACGGTTCTCACTACAGTTGGCGTCATTGTCATTCACAAAGCATGAGCGGAAATTCTCTAGAGAGTCCTCAGCCCCCGTCTGCTCAAGTGACCCAGTAAACAGGCCGTCATTGTCCCCACCTGGTTCATTGGCTGAGCCGCTCTCGGTTAGTTCCCGAGTTCCCTCCCTGGTGTCAGTCTCGCCAGTCATGTCCTGAAAATCATCATCGCCACCATCTTCATCATCTGTCGAGGCAGGATCATCCTGGGAGCGGAGGGCTCGAAGAATATCATGCTCCTTCTTTCGAATGTCATCATCGGAGTACACGCTCCTGGATGAAATGCCAGACAAGAGAAAAAATCAATCAATCACTGCACCAGCCCCCAACATGAACGGGATGTTAAGTGGTTGCTTCAGTAATCAGACATATTTGCACAAATAAGAACATCGGTAGACATTTCAGAAGAGATGAGGCTTGGGCATGTTGGTCAGACATACTTAAGGGAAAAAATAGCGCACACGAGAAGACGGGACAAGCGCTTGTCTGTGTCTCCTCGCTTGTCCCGTCTTCTCGTGTGCACTATTTTTTCCCCTTTAAATCGGTAGACAGGTCCTTAAGAACCAATTTTTTACTCCCTTCGTCACTTTGTGTCAGTTCAGTGGAAATGGAACAGCACACAAAGGGAACAGCATAATGGGACAAGCACAAGTACGGACAGACACTAGGACAAGCCCTTCCCTTTGTGTGCTTGTCTGTTAGAGCTGAATTCACATATAACCAACTATAAAAAAAAACAGTTTTCTTCCTTCCTTCTTCCTCATCCCAAAGGTGACACTACGTAGTCCTGGTATCTGTATTCTAAGCTCAACGCTCTTAAGGAATATTAGCCTGCAATGCACACCACACGAGTGAAGTAGCAAAAGCAGCTGTAGCAGATCTAGTGTGACAGAACACACAGGCAACCAGCGGTACCCACTCCCCCTGCTGCTTTGTACTGCATTTGCACAGGTCACACGGTGTTAATTTTCACTGAGAACCAAAGTGCTACAATATCAGAAAGCATGTCATAAAGATTCTGTTCATGCCCACAACTTTAAGGGGAGACGCAGGTCTTGAAATGATAAAAAAATGTGAAAATTTCGATGTTGCAAAAATGGCAAAGCACCCGCACAAAAAGGTTTAAGGCAATTGCATATTCTCCGCCTACGAAGAGTGGAAATTGTGATTTCGGAGCGAAATGTGACAGAACTTCGCGCCTGTAGCTTCTCATGACCACGTTCCCGATGGCCACCATCTTAGTTTTGTTTAAAAACTGGGCCCCTCCCCCACATCCTGGTATTTCTCACTACTGCGAAATATTACTGGAGTGTCCCCATTCTGCTGTTTTTTCAGGCCTCTACAACGACCTCCAAATAGCTGGCACACGCACTTCAAATGAGATTTTCTCAGCTTCATGATTTTTGCCATCGTGACTAGCCTTACGGAAGTTTTTATGTTTTTAAGGCGCAATTTCAAATATTCTTATATCGTTGAAAGCAGAAAGAAGTAAACTGTGGAGCTATGCTTTTTTTTTTGGCTGAGTCGAACATTATTATTTTGCAAACCATGTCACCTAACTATATTTCATAATTATGGTGCTTGGACATAACTGAACATTTTTATATGATGATGCACCTCAAAAACAGTATAATTAGCATAGCTCCAGATGGCAGGTCTTTGCCTACGGCTTCATTTCAATTGAAACCAAAAAATGTTGAAAGTGTCTTAATGACCCGTAAGAATTCAGGTAATTATGCTTCAATTATTTTCATATACTATGGGAACCACTGAGATACACTGAAACTAATTATATTTTTGAAAACAGGAAGAAACACATAAGCACACCCAATTTCATTATGATATCTTTTATAATTAAAATTTTCATTTCCAGTCCGTGTCTCTGGTTAACATAGTTACAATAGCCTTTATTGTTCCCACACTGCCCGCTTTTAGGCACTGCATTGAGAGTACGACTGCAAGGTATTGGCCTCACAAAGAATGAACTCAAAGTACAGGCAAAATATGTAACCTGGCAGCACACAACCAGGCAGCACACAACCTTGGATTTTGCAGCTGACATGATTCAGGAAAGCAAAGCCCATGAAATAAATCCCCACAAAGACTCACAGCACAGACAACACAGCAGCCACCATCATGCCCCTGAACTCAGTTTTCTTCACATCTCTTCTCCCATATAACACTTAAATGACTCTTAATCAATATAGCATGCCTCTCACATTCTGATATGGCCACACTGAATATGGAAATGAACAAAAATGGGCATTTGTCCGAATCCATGTAATTTAGCAATTAGTACACAAATTGCAGCCAAATAAAGCTGCATTATTTCTGCAGAACTTGCAACGAGATGTCACCCATGAACTGCCCAAGGAGACAAAGACGCAGTTCGTTTTTATTGCAAACTTTTGCCACAGGTTAACATTACAAGTAATGAGCTACTAGAAATAAAAATTACTACATCATGCATAGTTCCGTATGCACGAAAAGCATGTAGAACTAAGCGTTCACAAATGAAAAAAATTCACCTCTCTCAAGAAAGCAAAAATGCCTCTGTGTACACACTCAGTACTCTCTTTTTTAGCCCGTGCCATCATACAGACAACTTGGCACAACCATTTCTTCTACTTTCAATTGAAAAGCTCATCCTGACCAAATCATAGAAAATGGCAGTGCGAAAGAAACGGGGATGAAGATGTAGAAACACAGGCGACAGGACAAGCGCTGAACTACCCGCTTAATTTTATTGAAAAACAATCCAGATCTTAAACGTTCGAGTGCATCACAAGTCAGGTTATTGATAAAACTATGAATGCGCATCTAGCAGCAACACAACATTCATTCTCATTATCACTGGAGGCTAGATACAGGCAACCACGTGAGGGCATACCTCTAAAAGCGGAAGAAACGACCAAAGCACGGGCAGAACGAGTCTTTACATCAGAGCAAAAGCAGAGACAGATTAACCACAAAAACAAACAAAAAAATCAACAACAAAAGAGCCAACAAGCAAAGGTCTAGTCATTTAGTTGCACAAAAGCAGTGTCAGGTGGAAAAGGAACTAAGTAAAACCACGAAAGAAATGTAATCATTGGATGGCGCCATCCTGAAAGGAGATTTGTCTTGGTGCTGGATGCACTTTCATGGTTGCATCGATAACCTGACTTGTGATGCACTCGAATGTTTAAAATGTGGCCCATTTTTTCAATAAAATTAAGCTGGTAGTTCAGCACTTGTCCTGTCGCCCATGTTTCTACATCTTCATCCCCATTTCTTTCGCACTGCCACTTTCACTGATTTGGTCAGGATGAGCTTTCAAATTTAAAGTAGAAGAAATGGTTGTGCCAAGTTGTCTGCATGATGACATGGGCTGAAACAGAGTTTATTGAGTGTGTACACATAGGCGTTCTCGCTTTGTTGAGGGAGGTGCATCATTTTACATTTGTTAACGTTTAGTTCTGCATTCTTTTTGTGCATACAAAACTATGCATGATAGAGATACTTACGAGTTTAGAGCTCGGCAATAAATATATTTTGTTGACGTGGCCACATTTACATGCTGCAGTGTACACTCAAGCTCTCAAGTAACACACCCTTTCCACTCCTCTCAATCCCAAGAGTACCGGCTTCCAGGATCCTGGATCACATTAAAGGCCTACTTGACCAAAATTTTGCAAACCATAAAAACGTTTTTTTCGTAGTACATCCCCGGATTATGTTAACCACAAAACATTACGTTACAGTTTCAAGCAGTTAAGTTGCCAACGGTACACAAAATTCGGAGTTTTCAATACCGAAACAGGAAAAATGGGCGTCATTACCACCCGCTGGAAGCGATGCATGTTTAAGACAGGAGTCCATATAGGTTCAGAGCGTCTGCTCGATGCAGCTCGTGCAAAGCACTGGTAGTGGTAGCGTGTACAGCACTTTGCTCAATAAATGGTAGTTATATATGGAAAAACATATATTAAATTACATAACTTGCATCATACATGGAATGAAACGCCCCAGAAAAAACTGGCAGTGGCTTAGCTCAGCTAGGCCAGGATATACACAGCAAAAGCAATTTTGTCTCCTGACATTTCGGTAGCAACACGCCACCGTCGTTAAGCAGCTTGGCGGCGTCTCTTAGCGAGACGTTCCTCTCGTTTTTTGGACGTCTCGGCCGATCGCTTAGCTTTTCTCGTTTCATTATCATGCTGTCGGCCTGCCTTGCACCATGCGATGACTTCTGGATCGGAAGACTCAATGTCACGCAGCCTGTCCTGCTGCCGTGACGAGCACGGCCGCTCTCCTTCTTCTATGGTGCGTGTCTAAAGGTGGATTCACACGACGGACCGCTTCACGGACCAATCGGTCACGTGATGTCTGACGCGCGGTCCCCCCGTCCGCGGCGAGCATTCACACGACGGGAGGAAGCAGCAGACGACAGCGCGGACGAGCCAGTCGGATTATCGCATTGTCGGCGTAATCGTCTCTGTGCGTATCCCACAGAGCGGGAAAACTTTCCACAAGGGCAAGAAAAAAAAAGGTTGCGTCATCTGTGAACCTAGAACCGTACGAACAAGACGCGCTTTGGCTGTTAGAAAGTTCGCCAAGTGGTTCCATCTTCGCAGCTGTCAACAGGACTATGTAGTTTTTCGCGCTCGCATGTACTTTGGTTCGACCAGAGGCTTGTATTGGATTTTGTAAGCTTGCTCGTTGCCAGACTAAACAGTTTAACCGCTACTGCTTTGAGAGTCACGGCCAAGGATCTCAAGCAATCCGAAGTGTGAAAAGGTCTCTCGGCCATATCACGAATCGCTGCTCGCGAGTGAAGCGGAGCAGCAGGAATCAGTGACGTAGGGTCACGTGATGCCCATCCGCGAGGGCACTTCGCGATTTGGTCCGTCGTGTGAATCCAGCTTAAGGAGCGAGCGCATCGCTTCCAGCTTATATCCCAGCTGCGCGGCGCAACTCTGCGCATGTGCAGTGCGGCGCAGCGGCTGCGGCGCCATGGTTGCCATGGTACTGGTTGCCTTGGCAACAGCGCATGCGCAATAGCAGCCTTTGGCAGGCACCGCGAAATGCACTTCTGCTAGCCTAGCGTAGCTTTTGCTGCAAAAGTTTTAAATGTGTTCTATTTGCTGTGGTAGACTAGAAAACTCCTCGTTCAACCTCAGTGAAGATGATCGCGCCGCTATGCTAGTGAGCGTTGTTTGCCTGGTAGTATTCGATTACAGCTTGTGCAAAGTTTGGACACCGCGAAGGAAGGAGGCATGTTCAAATGGAGGCCAAGTAGAAAAAGTGCTTGTACTAATCAAGTCACTATTTTTGAGCGGGCCCGCATGCCAAAAGCACACATGCGCTATGCTATGTGTGCAATATGGTTATTGTCTTGATAAAAAAAAATGACCTGCCTTCTCCTTTCCCTTCTCATTTTTTATCCCCCGTAGAAAGGTATTTCTGCCTGTGCAAAAAAATTTGGAGCAGGTACAAGGTAAATCAATAAAAAACAGCTGGATATCCAAAAAGGGAGCTCTAGAGAATTAAGCATAGTGTAAAGTGAAAGAATCTACCAGAAGCAAAATTTGTGTTAACGAAATAAATATATATTTTTCTCTACGAGGACTGTGGTGTCAATGCGGTGCTGATGGTGGGCTTGTTCATCTTTGTGCGCCTCGGCCAGGCAAGCTGCTGCGCGTTGCAAAATGCATACCGGTTACAAATGAGCATAGACTTATGCGCTGTGTTCATTAATGTATTTACAGAGAGCCATTTAAAGCCTGTGTACTGCAGGGATGAAAAAGTTATAATCTTTTCAACCACACAGCTAGGCAGAACGACATGGTTGCCGGACCCCAGCTGACCATACGGCCACCACGCAAATTGCTGGTAGGCAGTGTATCTGCATCGACTGAGTAATAATGCAGAACATATAATCAAAATTATTTGTTGCTCTCGGTTGAAAATAATGTCATTTAAATAAATTATGCGCTTCAGGTCGCTGAGGTTTTGGAAACGTGCCAGATGATAACACTAAAGCTTCTTGTATTTGACCTCAAGTATGAATGGCGTGAGGCAGTCAGTAAGAAAATTGGGTGTTTTCAGTAACGCACGTGTAGCCTTCCAGGATTCTGAGCTCGGCCTGCGAGTCTTCGCGGAAGCAGATACACTCGATGCCCGACTGCATTATTACGTTTCAGGTACAGCTGCACCTGAAATAAATGTGTGAATGTTTATTCCTTTTCAGATGAAGCAGACCTCTACTTAGACATCTGCCTGGTGTAAATAACGTGACATCAAAAAGACACTGCTCGATGAGCAAAGCCGTCTACTTTAGCTTCTGAACCAGCTAAGCTAGCTTGTGACTCTGATTAGAGACTCCTCGCAGCCTTCCTTCTCCCAATTATAGCCCTCTTGGTACGTGGCATGCTTTGCCAATTGGACCAGAAACACGTATGTGCTTTGATGATGTAGACCAGGAGAGGTCTACTGACAAAGCCCTGCCCATAAATGGGGTTAGCGTGAGAGAGAAGAGTCAGTCGCCTACTGTTATATTTTTTTTTTTAAAAAAGGGAATACACGTTAAAACTTGAGCTCCAGACAGTTGACACCATCTTTCGAGATCGGGTGTGAAGGGCAGTGGCCGAGAGGTATACATGGTGCTTTCCGCATTCCTCGTATTCCTTTCCGCGGCCACGCACTTCGTCGACATGATGCCAGAGGTTAATTTTTCTCGGAGACTATCGAGCTTCGCGGCGAAAACCGCCAGAAATGCGCCAGAAGAAGGACTTACAAGGGGCACTCACTCACTTCGGAACGCCTGAAACTGGAGAGCCGACGATGCCCGTGTCTCAATTGTACGTCATTTCTGGTCAGATTTGTTAATTGTCCAACACACCGCTAGGGGACTGCGTCGTCTGCTACAGAAGTATCTGAACGCTTATGACTGAAATACTAGACGCTTCACAGCCCTAATATTAAACATAAATATTGTTCATAACATGCACACTATATCGAGCGCAAAATTAGACATAGTCAACTTTCGGTCAAGTAGGCCTTTAACACACATGGCAACCTCATCAGACAGCATCTTCACTGGTCAGACCAAAGACTTGGGTTACATTCTTTAGAGAGGTGTGACCAACACTGTGTTCTCGGTAGCAAAACACTTTCCCAACAGGAGGATTACAATAAAATACACCTATACTGACAACGTAATGCCTGAAGAATAGCCCTCACAAAACTACCCACGTCAAACCCATTTCAGGATCTCTGTAGTGCACACAACATACAAAAGTGTGAACAACGCTCCTTTTCTTAACTATGGCGGCTCACCTGAGGAAGTCCCGGAGCAAATCCTTGTCAAGAGGCACAGCAAACACATTTGCACCTTCCCCTGAAACAGCACACCTCTCAGTGAGAAGCTTCCAGAAGGCAGGCACCCTCACTAGAAGCACTGCCTTGTGGGCCTTCAGCACCAGGCCACCGGGAGAGTTGTCTGACAATGACTTGATGGTCACATCTGAGAAGAGGCCGTCTTCAAACAAGCTGCACAATAAGGCATCAACTATGTACTCAAAACCTCATAGGTAGCATTATTACAGCACTGAAAACAATGATAAAGATTAGTGGTTGGCAACTGAGACACAATGATGCCACAGTTGATGTAAGGAGCCATAGTAAACACTTCATAACACTAGATGTTTTCTAGCTTCCACAGAGAACTAACTGGATGGCCTAAATCAAACCTGACCACCACACTGACTGAGAAATGTTCTTATGTACTCAATATAAACAGACAACCAAAAGTTTACAGGTGTTCACACCCACTGCACATAATTAAGGTACCGTATTTTCCGGTGCACAAGACCCGGCTTTTTTTTCGAAAACCTTGCTGGTGCGTCCTATACAAGGGTGCGTCTTATATGCGAATTTTTCATTGTTTTTTGCGAGTTCAGAAATTACTCAGGTTCATTTTCAAGCTTTTCTTACCGAAAAAATATCACTAGCAATGATGCGGTTGTGGTTAATACTTCAATACGGGTACCACCGTGCGCAACTTTTTTTAGGTGAACTTTATCATGAAACGGCGGGGATGACAACTTCCGGGATCACAAACACACGACCGTTTCGGAGGCCCCAAGCAAAAGTAATGTGAAATGCCAAAAGATGACGACAATCACGCTTCTCGCCATTGTCAAGACAAGCCAAGACAAGCCGGCGTTCTTTTTTTAGCCACCCTTTGCAACTTTGTTTGCTCCGTGTACGTAGAGCGAAGAGAATGTTTCAGCCGCGTTGACTCCAGAAATGGGCGAACTTTTTGATAGCGCATCCGAAGGTGATGACTTCCAAGGTTTTAAGTAGAAATAAAATGTTCTTATGGACATATGGGAGAGTTTTTTAATTTTTCTTCCTTTTTTTCTAAAACATGGGCAGGAATGGCGTGAGTGTTGCCTTTTTTCACCACTTAGCGTTGCTTAAGAATTTCTCACAGGTACGGTGAATTTCGTGATGGTCGCGCAAGCGTGTTTAATTGATCCTCACTAGCCTAACTGGGTAAACTGGGGTGCGTCTTATATACGGGTGCGTCTTATATACCAACTTTTTCAATGACAGCCTGCATATATGGCGGGTGCGTCTTACACAAGGGTGCGTCTCATACGCCGGAAAATACGGTATGCCAAACAGCCTGCATTTGGGCTATTCAGTTTGAAAGGGACACTGATGGCAAATCGAAGTTGGTCTGTATCGATAGCTTATCATGTTTTAGTAATAATGATGCTGATTTCACTGAAAACAGAGCTTTTATAAAACAGAAAAGGCCAATAAATGGTAAAGAAAGTGTGCTGCCGCCACAGGCTGCTTTCACAAACAAACTGTGATCAAACCAAGTGCTTTTCTTTTTCTGTTTGTGGATCTCCGAAGCTAGACCACATTGACATCAACTTTCAGCTGGCGATCACAGAGTTCCAAATGCACTCAACGACATCATCAACTTTGGGAGTGTGAATTAAGTGGTGGGAAAAAATGTTCCATTTTATAGCCCAAATTTCTCAGCAGTCAATACATCTTTTGCCACTTAATGAATGTCAATACAGCCACAAAGAGCCAAACCATCAAATTTTACAAATAAAAAATTGGACGGTGTTGGCCTCAGGGTCCCTTTTAGTAGGAGGCCACAGAGGAAGGAATGCAAAGGCTGACAACTGTGCAAATCTCGCCATTTCTGTACTCTCACTGGCCAATGCTGCCTGACAGGGACCAGCCATACACGTAATGCATACAAACCAAGCTGCCACTCAAACCATGACACAGTTAGCTGCAACATGCAGCAGCAAAGATTGCGCTACCTCAGCATGTGGCTCTGTAGCTGCGCACGGATGCGGAGCTTGAGTTTCTCGTGCTCCTTGCCTCACTTGAGCAGGAAGCCTGGGCTCGGATGCAACGGGCTCCAAGCTGGGCTTCCCGCCGCCATGGGCGCATCGCAGCAGGTGCTTCACCCACCGCAATGCTCAACCATTGGCCTGCACACAGAAAGCGCACCCCTTAGCAGACTGCAGTCTCATACGAATGGTGTTGAAACAAAATGAGACTTCTGACAAATTTGTCCACAAATTTCAGACTGTTCCGCAATTAAATGTGCGCTGCAGAATGCTTCTCTCAGCTAAATTGGTGAATTATTCGAGCTCAAATTTCAAACAGAAATGGCATTTGGTCAGCAGAATTGCTTTATGCCGGAGTTGTTTGGGGTACATGCCTGACTGAATTGATAACAAAAAGTCAAATAATCACATCGTCTGCAGCGACAACGAAACAAAACAAGCCGTTATCTGAGCGACTGCACCAGTGGCACCATCTTATTTGTCAGCCGTAGAGATTTGGCAAAAGTGGGGTGCGTTTTGCGAGAGATTTGAAGACGCTCTTTCAACTGCTTTATAAATGATCACAAACAACTTACTTAGGCCAAAACCACTAAATTCAGTCTTTCATAAAGAAGAGTCTTCAAACCTCCCGCAAGCCCCCCACCCCCCTTGCCGAATCTCCACAGCCAACAAAGGAGACTGCACCACCAGTGCAATTGCCCAGATATCGGCTTGTTTTATTTCGTCACCGCCACACACGGTACAAATATCCAAATTTTTTTATTGATTCAGGCAAGTACCTCGAACAGATGTAGCATAAAACAATTCTTCTGACCAAAATGCTCTTTCTGTACGCAGATTTGAGCTCAAACAATTCACCAGTTTAGCTGAGAAGAGCATTCTACGGGGCGCGTTTAATTGTAAAATGCAGGGACTGAATTACAGCCTTGGTGCCTGAACTAGCCATTTTCTGTTCATCTAAAACGCAATAAGAAAAAGAGACAATCTCCAATGGGCAAGTGATAAGGTACGCATGTTAACAAATAGTACAGACTGGTTGGTTGGTTTATGGGGTTTAACGTCCCAAAGCAACTAAGGCTATGAGAGACGCCGTAGTGGAGGGCTCCGGAAATTTCGACCACCTGGGGTTCTTTAATGTGCACTGACATCGCACAGTACACGGTCCTTTAGAATTTCTCCCCCAAAGAAATTCAACCGCCACGGCCGGGATCGAACCCGAGTCTTTCTGGTTAGCAGCCGAGCACCATAACCACTGAGCCACCGTGGCGGCAAATAGTACAGACTATATTGGCTGTAGCAGCTAAGGCACATCAATACCTAAACAAACAAAAGGTGTTCTGTAGAAATGACAGCAGGTGAATATTTTCGGACAGTATGTGTGGTACTGTTCTCAAGAACAGAAAAGTGCACAAAGACTAAGGTGGAGACAGAACAGGTACTATGAACACATTTCTGTGTGCTTTCATGTTCTCAGAAATGCAACTCCAACTTGCCCAATCAATAAGGCAATGCCAGTTAACATGCAGAAAGCCTTCTCACTCGTAATCACACTGAAAACTAAAGGGCAAGGATGGTGGCGAGGGGGGAGACAAGGAATAAGTAAAGGCAAAAAAAAAATTATTTTTGCCTTAACTTATTCCTTGTCTCCCCTCTCGCCACCACTCCTGCCCTTTATTTTTCAGCGCAGTTGCGAAGGCTTTGCGTACACGTGAGTGCTCACTTAAGAAATGCGAGCTTCAATATAGTTGTTGAAAGTTAGAGCTCGTCCCGTCCACTTCTCTGCTGTGTCCTTGTGTTTTTGCACTTCCATACCTCGTAGTGAAAGCTGGCGTTGTGGCCCCTGAGAATACATGTAAACAAAAGTTTTTCAAAGCAGTTTTTCTGATTTCACAGGATGCCTATGATGTCATCCATTCATGAAGAAAAGCTGAGTACATCCTAGAACTTAATGCACAAGTATGAAATGTGATTTCAAAAGCAATATACCATTTCAAAACACTGCGATACGTGCATGTGGAAGTCATTCCCAGCTGGGGGTAGAGGGCAGCCCACAGACACACATGCAAATACTTCATGGAGTATTTTTCTCATTTCAGAGTACCCATGGAGACGGCTGTTCGTTAACAGTTGGCGAGTACTTTGAAGAAGAGAGTGACAAAGTATGCAATGTTAAGTCATTTCAAAGTAGTAATCTTTTTAAAACTCCACAATGAACATGAGCTGTAAAGCCATACACACCCACAAATGGCACTCTATCTGCTGGGTGTTTCTCCGAATGGCACAAGCTTCTCGTGGAGTCTGACATGCTGTCAACTGCGCTACATTGGCTCACAAATACAGTCGTTCAAACTAGCCAGCCTAGACAGCCCAGCACGAAGTTTTGCTATAGACAGCTCTACATGAAAAGTAGTTCTCAAACAGCAAGATAAGCAAACGCAAGCGATCCATGCACTGTAGCATGCGACAGCACAGATGACACCCCCAGCCACCTCCGCTAAACTCTAGCCTCCGCAGTTCATGAGCACCACTTACCTATAAGTTAGAAATTTATCATGATGTTAGTCTATAGAATTCTTTTGTTAACTCCACTTTCTCAGAAAATTGCTGCTTTCAAGCTTCCTTCATGCTTCAGCATTTATTCAAACTTCTCCATGGATGTCGTTCACCTGCTGCTTATTCATCAGTTTTGACAGTTTTGCTATAGCTCCATATCATCTTTAGGGTTCCGATGTACCATTGGCAGGAAAAGCAAGTGGACCAGACAAATGTCACTAAGGTTTTATTATAAGTCAGCTTAACACTGCACTCGACAAATTCTGAGCACAGTAAGCGTGGCCTGCTACACTTAGCATCTAATGACAGAGAGAACTCATACTATGATGACCAGTTTCGAGAAATAAAACTAACTCTGTGTCAATGGTCTATCCACTTTTTCTGTCTATTGTACAGTCAGGCCGGAATGAAATGCGAACAGAGCATGTCAAGAAAACAAAATATTTTACCTGCCTACTTTCAGCTGAAGTGTACAACTAGCCTGATTCATGTGTCTGGGTAAAGGGCCTACTGAAATGCATAATCGGAAATAGGTTGTAAAGGAATATCTCGCTGCAAAGCAGGAATGTATGTCATATGCGTGTTCGCGTTTCATTCCGGCCTGACTGTACATGCTATCACATTCCCCAATATGATCCTACATGTTCTGTGACAGTTTGCTTGTGCCCAGCCTACTTACCTTACCTTCTACTTTACTAAACAAACTGAAATTTGGCAAGGTTGGTTTTCAGGCTAGAACTTTATCAAGCAGTTATATAACCAGAAAATTTATCTGGGAAGGGAGGGGGGACCATTGCTAATGAAGGGGAAGGGGGGCCTTATTTAACTGATGGCACCTTTCATGGCAGCAGAGGGCTGCTTGTTTGAGACGGTGATACCTGCTCGCATCTAAGTAAGGATGAAAAATGAACTTCTAGGCTCGAAGACTCTGTTCACAGCCTTGCTAGCGTGAAATTTAATCCGAAAAACTACACAGATCCAAAGTATCTGCCGTGAATATGTACACATTCCTCTAAAGTGTCTGACAGTGCCTCAGTAAAGTCCAAAAAATCGTGCAAGTCCGAATTATTGGTCCGAAATATCGGTTGGCTACTATAATCAAATTAGATGAAAATGACATTTTCAAATACTAGCTCAAATATGAATAGGAGCACCCACCGTTGCAAGCTGGCAGTTCTGTGCGGGGAAGAACAGGCACTCAGTTTTTCGTGGCTTCAGGAATTGCCGCAATCACCTTCGAAAAGGCGCTGAAACTTGGGAAGAGGTCTCCCCTTTTCTCTAGTCACGGCCACCTGAGTTGCCGTCCCTTCAATTATTAAGCTGCGCTGCTCTTGCGTGCAGTTTTCGACAAAATTTTATGTCACGAATTTTGGCTATATTGAAACCATTTCACAATTTTTTAACCTGTTTGTGATGTTTATAAGCCAATGAAAAGATGAAGTCAGGATAGCGAGACAATAAGGAGGTTCTGTGAGGACATTAAAGCAGCAATTAAGTAAAAAAGCATCACACTATAATTTTGGGTGCTTGACTGCAGAAGCAGGGAAGAAGCATGGGTGACCAGGGATTTTGAAAATGTGGCATGGATTTCAGAAGTGAATAGTTAAGAAAAGGAAATGGGTACACATAAACAAAACCAACTTCACACTGTACACCAAATAGCATCGTTCAAAGAGCAGAGCTGTCAGGGAAATGAGTGACTGGACAACCGTGTGACAACGAAACTGAACTCATGTGAGTTGTACAACATGAACTAGTGGGCGAGTTGGTCTGACATATCTAGTGAAGCAGCGCAACGGCACAGGGCCAAAGGGGAGAAACACAGCGCTGTGTTTGTCCCTTTCTTCCCTTTGGCCTTGTGCCGTTGCGCTGCTTCACTAGACTAGTCATGTGAGTTACTAATCCTGCACAAAGTTTGCACCAAAATAATCAAAACTGTCCCCAAAAGCCTTCGCTAGTAGCAGAAAGGCATTCAGAAAAACGTTTGCAACACCACACAACAGCTCGCAGCAGATCCTAACCTGATGAAAAGGTGTGCACATGCTACCACACATGAATTTTTCAATACATTCGTGGGATAAAATGACAATTGATGCACTTGCAATGAGTAAAAGCACGAAAAAGCAAAGAATAAGCCACACAGAAGTGAAGGCAACGCTAAGTGCTTTTTTTTTATCAATGGTATGGTCACAGTAGAACAGGTACAGCTGGATTGGAAAAATGAACAGCAGTACAACCTCGAAAACTGCAGTGAAATTAAGTGTACAGGATAACCTGGAGGTTCTCATGAAGCTGACAGCACAAAAAGGAACTGCAGAGCTTGGATTCATCAGGACCATGCCTCAGGTCACAGTGTTCGGCCTGTAAAGCACTCTCTGGCTAACAAGGGAACCCCGGTAATAGGCACCCATTTTACTAACCAGATTTAGCTCCATAGAATTTTTGTCTACTTTGTAGGCCAAAATCTGTATTTACAAAAAAATTCTAAAACTCCAGATGAGGTAAAAAAAAACAAAATAGTGCTCTCAAATGAGCCAACACATGATGACCTCAACCACTACTTCCAAAAGCAAAAAATTCGTACTCAACAGCGTACCAAAAAAAGAGCTGAGTATACTGCAGGTGAGAACAATTAAGTTACAAGACTGCAAAAAGGGGGGAAAGTTTTTATGCATAGCAAATTTTATAGTAATAGCTCCCTCTAAGGTAAACACACTTTGAATTGTAATCAATTTGAGCAAACTGTTGCGATTTTTATGTTGTATATGTCACGCAAATACACATCTGATTCCTGTTTTGCATTGTATATGTATTGAATTCATGCTACGCCATATTTTAATCCTCTGAAATTTTTCTAAGAATTTGGGTGACAAAATTCAGGCGATATTTTTTTAAATTCTGATATTCAAGTAGAAATAAGGTTATTCAGCAAAAAGTCACATAATAACAGTTTTTTGGGGTTTTGGGTAACTTTTCACAGTAAAAGACAAATACTATACTTTTTGCTCTTACTTTCCTAAACATGGAAGGTGCATAAAGGAGTAAAGACACCTAATTTTGGCGGCATGTTTTATTCTCTACAATGATGGGGAAGACGCCACTATGCATGGATCAACTTGTGGTGTTCACCTATGACTACTAAATAATTTATAATCAAATTTTTCTGTGATGTTGTTTCAGTTTCAACAACTGAAAGATAGCTATGATGTCAAAGTGTGGTTATATGTGATGTCAGGCATGGAAAAACTGTGATATAATCACTGTGTCATTGTTTTAATTCACTACAGTACTGAAGCCAGCCTTCTTCAAGAACTGGAGTGGCAATGAATGTAGAAGCAGTGATTATATTGCAGTTTATTCATGCCTTACTTGACCTATAACCACATTTTGACGTCACAGTCATCGTTCAGGTGTTGAAACTTAAACCGAAAACAGCGTGAGAAATTTATTTGTACTCTAGGAGAATACCACATGGTAATTGATGTATAATAATGCCTTACATAATATTACAAAGAAGAAAACACGCACACAAAAGTAAGGTGTCTATACTGCTTTAAAATACAAGCCACTATAAGTGATAATTATTGAGTGGGACATAAAATGGTACATTTTTTGCTCATTACTTATATAAACGTGAAAGGTGCACTAAAACTGGTTGCCACATCAAATATTCCTTTTTATTTCCCCCATTTTTTACAATTTCCACTTCATTATGATGCCCTGAACAGCACTCTCGTGTCGGCACAAGACCTGCCTGCCTTTGTCGGTATACTGTGACAACATTCATTCAAGGTCACTTGAAGCACACAAGAGCCTTGCAATAGGATGTTGTTAGTGTGGGTATTGCTTGACGCAGTGACGACAACTGGACGTCTGGTCAGTGCCCGTGTCTTGGCCTCTCTTGCCAGTGTTCTATGAAGCAATTACTTTGGTGTTTTCTTTTATGAATTATTTTCAAAACTGCTACCCATTAGGCAAGGAAAATAAATTTGGAAAAGTATGCATTAAAGGCTCTCTAACACTGCATATGCCACATGAAGGAAAGTACAATTAGAGTAGCAGGAAAGAAACTGCTCATTAGTTTATGGTGTAGTAACCTCTGTCCTGCATTATTTCATGTGCACAAAGCAAATTACCCATATATGCTTAAGTTCACAATAATCAGTATCCTGGCAAATGCAAAAGACAGCACAATGACCAGGCCTAGTGAAAGGAAACTAACGTCAGTGATCACTAATAGCCTAATATTTGTCATTTCAGGCAGCAATGGCCTCACAGCCAGTAAAAAGAAAAAAAGAAATGAACAC